>NC_056731.1:853229761-853404761 GCF_019279795.1 Protopterus annectens
AGAGACCACTGACATTGGCCTGACTTCTGAGAAGTAAATGCCAAAAAAGAATGGTCCAAGGACAGATCCCTGAGGGACTCAATTGTGACTGGCATATTTTTAGAGGTGGACTCCCCAATTCTAACTTCCTGGGTCCTGTCTGTGAGCCAGTTGACTATTCACCGGGTGACATGAGTCCGTACCTAACCTCTTGAGTTTGTCAACCATGCCCGAGTTGGGCTGTGTGTCAAATGCCTTGGCCAGGTCAATGTAGACAGTGTGAACAATTTTGCCATCATCCATTGCTTTGGCGACGTTCTCAAAGAAGTCCACCAGCGTGAGTAGGCATGATCTGCCCTTGATGAAATCAAACTGGGTTGGGTCCAGTCCATTATAAAAAAAATAAGTGGTCTCACTTTTAGTTTCACTTTATATCCATTTGTTAACTTTTTTCTTCAAGGTAATTATTTAATTAGTACATTAATGCACTAATATTTACCCCCTCCCTCCAACAGTGCTCTAATGATAGAAGTTTTGTTTTGCGTTAAAGCGTTGGCTGTTATACCTTCATAAAACAAAATACAGGAAACTGAATTATATCAGCACCTGTTCTGGCCTTATCAATATTTGCAGATATTATCCATTTGGCATCTGACAAGATAAGATTAATATGCCATCAATGGAAACTGTATGCTTATTTTAACAATTAGCAGACTTCAAGTATGCCATCACTAATTTTACCCCTTGAATTTGCCATATTAACTTTTACTTCATAAAGTATCTAATTTACCCGTTCTACCACTTCAGATTCTTCACTGTTTTCTTATTCTCAACATAGGTCAGACCATCTTGCCAAGAAATATTCTGCACCTTTCTTTTGCCTTTTTTACACAATACAATAAAATGATAGTCATACTCAAGTTCAATCTTTCTAATTCTTAAGTGATACTTAATGTCATGTCTTGGGAAATAAAGTGAATAACCCACTGCTTTTCACTTTTGAGAGGCCGGCTGAAACAAATTCTCAGTCATAACCAAACAAGACACACAAGCAAACAAAATACACACTCCAGAAGTACCAGACAGAACAAGATTTTTCCACAGAATAAAAAGCTCAATAGACCAAATTATTAGAATGGTCAAAGCCATGTTTTAATGGATTAAAAGCTGTGCAATTAACTTCATTCAGAGAAAAAACACCAAAATGCAAACCAGAGATTCAAAATTGTACTACGATTCTGACAGAGATCACAGGAAATATATTAAAATACCAAGCAGGAAAAATAAATTAGGAAAGTCATGTATTACTGTTACGTGACTACTGGTCTAAAAGTAATGGCAAAAACCAGAGTCAGAGCATTTCAACACAAGTCTACAAAGGAATGACTGATTTCTAGAGGTTATTGCAAGTGTCTTTGCTTAATGCAGTCACTAACAGATGTCCGATAAGTTTGTGCTTACAGGAAAAAATACATGATAAAACAACTGGATTAGCTTTCTTGAATTTAAAAGTGTTTGTCTTCTCTCTATGTTTTTCATAAGTGTTAAGACTTCTGTTGAAGTCAGCTATTGATACCTGTAGGCTTCTTTCTAGAACATTACAAATTATGTCTGGGATTATCATACATAACTCTAAATTACTTGTAGTTCAAGTATTAGCTTATGGCAGTAATATAAAACAGAACTCCAGCATGCTTCCATTTTTATTGTACGTTTTCTTATATCAGTGAATGAACCACTGCTGTATACCAACAGTTTAAAAAGGTGTTTCTGTGCTCTAGTAAAACTCATCAAATTGGACTTTCATCCATGACAAGTTGGATTTCCTTAACAAGAGCAAAAATATGAACTTTGATCAAAGACTAAATATTGTTTATCATGATTCTTAGATTGAAACCCAAATTGTCTTATTTGGTGAGCTGTTGGAATTGTTTAGTAACAGCTAATGCACTGCCTAAAATACTTATCGTAGTTGCTGTTAGAGATTTGAGAGGTGCACTCTCAACCTTCTTGAGCTTTCGTGAGATTCTCTTGCAAAGTAAACTCAAATCTGATTTTTGACCTTTGGGTTTATTTAATTCTGATTTCACATTTAGATTTAGACAACTGCATTAAAACTCTGAATTTGTTACAGATGATTTTTGGTCTGATCAAACTGTCAACAGTTATTTATTTTAGCACATGCATTTCGGAGTCAGTATTAGTACATCTCTGAAACTCATCAACTTTTTTCTTCCATCATACTTCTTTCTAAAAATAACTTTCCATTCTGTTTTGGTAAACATGCTTTGCTATATATAATCCATAAACATGTGATGTGACCTGCAACTAGAAATACAAACCAGGCAAGGAATTAAGTAACACTCTCTGTAATCTTGGATCTGCCTTGTACTACATTTGAGGACTTCTATTATATCCACACACTAGTGATAACTCTAATAGAGCATCTTTCTTCTGTGCATCTATAAATGCTCTTTACTCATAGGCAATTTGCCAATTTTCCTAGAAGATCAATGTGATTGTACCAATGTATCCTCTTGCAACACAACTGGCTTACTTTCAGTACAGTATTTCAATTAAGTGCTTATATTACTAAACCATTAAATGGTTTAAAACTCTCTTCCTGTCCACAGCTCCACACCACAACTGCAGCTTGTGCCAACAACTAAGAGGCATAGTTATCTCGGACAAACTTCACAGTAACTTACTCTGTGGTGCAGATATGAAGTCCTATGACCCAAAAGACCATAATTTATTTATTAATGTGGGTGTTGAAAAGTTAAGTGCCCTACTGGCAAATCCAGGGTAGATATCACACAAAAATCTGACATTTGCTGACAAGGTGGTCAGGGCAATGCAGATAATGTCACTCATGGAAGTGGCTGAAAAAATGATGGTTCACTGTTCAGCAAGTAGAGAAAAGGTGAGAGCATACAAAAACTCTGCAAGACAAAATCTCATTATCGTCTGATGTGTTCCGTTTTAGCATCTGCACTATTGTTTGGACCATCAGAATATGGCTTCAGACTCTTGTAGAATTTGACTCGTGTTTAAGATTTCACACGTTTGCTTATTTAAATTTTAAATTATATTGTCTCAGTCTGTTTAGTTATCTACACCAGTCTTGTCAAGTTCTTCCCTTGTCACACCAACAGATCAGTTTGGTTCAGTGTGTTCAAACACAGAGATACTTGTGCAACTGCTCTTTGGAATACTTCTGGTGCTGCTGATGAGATATGCCTCAACAAATATCTTCATAATGATGTATTAAACGTATAACATCTACAACTTTTGCCAAATATATTTGTCCATCTTGCTTTACCTGCTAGAACCCTTGGTTTGCATGTCATACAGCCAAGACCACTTCTTCAAATATGAGCAATCAAGAATATTCTTTTAATTGCTTTACTCTGATCTTACAGATAAATGCAAATTATGTCCTGCATAACAAGACACTATTCAACCATTCTAGCAATAAATTCTACTTTTTACTGGCACATAAGCTCTTTGCTGCAATTCCTGTTGCAACTTCATCCCAATAACTCCTGAAACCCTACTTGAGGCATAGCATTTGGACCTATTTGAAAAGGATACTCAAATAAGATACCAAAGCCTGTACACAAGTTAGAGTAATCATGCTATGTTTTGTGCAGCAGTTATGGTAGCTTTGCGAGCGTTTTTGTACAGTGCAAATATTTCACATGCCTTAAACTTCTCACAAGCAAAACAACTTAAAATAATAGGTAAGCTGACTTCCTGATTCAATGCCTACTTTTTGAAAGAGGATTTTATACTATTTTCTATTTAAAAATGTTAAGTGCTTTTGAGCCAATGCCTTTACTAGTGTACATACTGTTTTATTTTCAGGACATTCCTTTCAGCCATAAAGTTTGAAAATACTGAAAGACAAGATTATTACAATCATGTACCTCAATCTAGTTTAAATTCAAGACTTACAATTAAAGCATCTCTTCCTACCCTGACTACCGTGATGCATTTTGTGGAAATCAACTTTTCCACCTTAACAATACCAACAAACAATTGTGTTTCCTTTATTTTGCTTCAGTAAAAGTGTCATTATTCTGAACACCTTTGATTTTGTACATCTTTGCAAATGACTAATACATGCTCTAATAAACTGAACAAAGGCTGGCTTAAAGTTTCAATCATACTTCCTATGCACCTCACTGTTCTCTCTTTCTTGCTACCATTACTGTTAAAAACCACGCGGAAAACACCAGGTAAAAGATCAGTTCATTTATTTTGCTCCTGGAAAATGTCTTCCCTTCTCTCCAGAGTAGCTACAGCTGCAATAGGCAAAGAAGCCCTCCTTGCTCATCTTGAAAATGGGCTCCCCATCATAGCCACAGCATGCTCTTTATTTTCTTTTGCTTTTAAGGCAGTACATATCTGTGCTGGGCATTCTTCTCCCGTTAGCTTAGTACAACTGTTCTGTTGGGCAGTATAATGTATGGCATAACAAAAAGCAAGAGTCAGTGACTAAATAGAGGAAAACTGATGTTTTTTTCCTTAATTTCTTACCTTCAATTTTTCAGCTCTACCCGCTATGCTTGGGCTCATGCTGCTCCTCTACCCTACCCTCATTCCCACCCCCTTTCCTCAAACTTATACACTGCTTAGCCACATCCCCCCTACCATTTCATCTTCCTCCTTCCAGGCAGTCCTAAACTTCAAATCATATTACATCCATCACCTCCACCACATTACTCTCATTCACTCACTAAATGTCCAAACTTCTTGCACTCAAGTACTCATCCTCTATAGCCCCTTTAGCAAATCATACAAACCCTACTCTTCAAACCTCCTTCTGGGTGGCAATATTCACCCCTACCCTGGCCCACCCTCCAGCAAATCACAGAAACCCACACTCCCCTCTAGCACCTCCATTTAAGTCCCTAACACCACACCCCCTGCCCCCTCAAACCTCACTCCCCAAAACCTTAAAGCTACTCTCCCTCAATGTTTAAAGCATAGCCAAAAAGTCACTTCTTTCCATGTCCTCATCTCTCCCTCTACGCTCCTGACATCTTCACCCTCTCTGAAACATGGTTACAACCCCATATTTCAGAATCTGAAATCCTACCCCCGGTTACAACATCCTCCACCTCAAATTGGCACACAAAATGAGGTGGGAGCATTGCCATAGTCTACTCTGCCAAACTCTCTATCGTCTACCTACATCTCACCCCAATTTCCACCCAGCTGAAATACTTCTAGTTAACTGCAAGTGAAATAATCACAAAAACCTTGCCATAGTAGCAATTTATATCCCACCTGGCAACATCCCCATCCTCGAACACTTCCTCTCATGGGCATCTCAAAACACCCCTTATGAGACTATCATTCTAGGTGATGTCAATATAGATTGGAACTCCCTTAATTCATACTTTGCTAATACCAGCATCAATCTCTATGGATTCTCACAACTCACCACCTCTCCCACCTGTATAAATCTTCTTGTTTCAGCTTTTCCCGGAAAGGGGTCACCACAGTGGATAACCTGCCTGCTCATGACTGGCAGTGGAGTTTTTACGGTGTCGAGTTGCCAGCCTGGTACCAAACCTTCCACAGAAGGCATGTGTGCGCCTTCTGTGCCTTCCACAGAAGGCACACACCTGCACGGACTCACACCTAGGGCCAATTTAGAGTGTCCAACCCACCTACAGCATGTCTTTGGGATGTGGGAGGAAACCGGAGCACCCAGAAGAAACCCACGTGACCACAGGGAGGACATGCAGACTCTGCACATAAGGCACCCCAGCAGAGGACCTCTTGCTGTGAGGCGGCAACGCTAACCACTGCACCACTGTGGCTGCCCTCTCCCACCTGTATAAATAAAAACACAAATAACAGCACTACCCTTGACTGGATGCTCAGGTCAAACCCAAATCTATATCACTCTTCCTCTACTATACAGTGGATATAAAAAGTTTACACACCCCTGTTAAAATTCCAGGTTTTTGCGATATATAAAAAAAAAAAAAAACACAATAAATCATTTCAAAACTTTTCCCACCTTTAATGTGACCTATAACCTGTACAATTCAATTGAAAAGCAAATCTTTTAGGGGGAAAAAATATAAAAAAAAAAAAGGTACAATACACTGGTTGCATAAGTGTGCACACCCTTAAACCAATACTTTGTTGTGTGTGCACATCCTTAAACTAAAACTTTGTTGAAGCACCTTTTGATTTAATTACAGCATTCAGTCTTCTTGGGTAGGAGTCTTATCAGTATGGCATATCTTCAATTGGCAATATTTCCCCACTCTTCCTTGCAAAAGTGCTCTAAATCTGTCAGATTGTGAGGGCATCTCTTGTGCACAGCCCTCTTCAGGTCACCCCACAGATTTTCTATTGGATTTAAGTCTGGGCTCTGGCTGGACCATTCCAAAACTTTAAATTTTCTTCTGGTGAAGCCATTCTTTTGATTTGGATGTATGCTTGGGGTCATTGTTGTGTTGAAAGGGGAAATTCCTCTTCATCTTCAGCTTTCTAGCAGACGCTTGAAGGTTTTGGGCCAAAAGTGACTGGTATTTGGAACTGTTCATAATTCTCCTCCACATTGACTAAAGCCCCAGTTCCAGTACAAGAAAAGCAATCCCAAAACATGATAGTGCCACCACCATGCTTCACTTTGGGGATGGTGTTCTTTTGGTGATGCAAAGTGTTTTTGCACCAAACATACCTTTTGGAATTGTGGCAAAAAGTTCAACCTTTATCTCAAATCATAACATTTTCCCACATGTTTTTGGGAGACCTGATGTATTGGTTTTGCAAATTTTAGCCAGGCCTGGATGTTTGCGTGTGTAAGAAAAGGCTTCCGTCTTGCAACCCTACCCCATAGCCCAGACATATGGAGAACACGGGAGATTGTTGACACATGCAGTACACAACCAGTACTTGCCAGAAATTCCTGCAGCTCTTTCAGTGTTGCTGTAGGTCTCTTGGCAGCCTCCCTGACCAGTTTTCCTTTTGTCTTTTCATCAATTTTGGAGGGATGGCCAGTTCTTTGCAATATCACTGTTGCCCATATTTTATCCACTTTTTGAAGACAGTCTTCACTGTGTTCCATGGCATATTCAATGCTGTGGAAATGTTTTTGTACCCTTCTCCTGACTGATACCTTTCAACAATGAGATCCCTTTGATGCTTTGTAAGCTCTCTGTGAACCATGGCTTTTGCTGTAGCAGGCAACTGTGTAAAATGTCAAGAAAATCCTACTAGGACAGCTGAACTTTACTTGGGGTTAATCAGTGTCTCTAACTTGATGGCAGGTGTGCACCCAAGAAGACTGAATGTTGTAATTAAATCATAAGGTGCTTCAGAAAAGTATTAGTTTAAGGGTGTGCACACTAGTGCAACCAGCATATTATACCTTTTTTATTTGTTATATCCCCCCCCCCCAACAGATTTTTTTGCTTTTCAATTGAGTTGTACAGGTTATAGGTCACATTAAAGGTGGGAAAAGGTTTGAAATTATTTATTGTGGTCTCATTTTTTTATATCACGAAAACCTGGCATTTTAACAGCGGTGTGTAAACTGTTAATATCCACTGTACCCGACTTCAGCAACCATCTCCCTTACCCAAGTGATATGACATTCACCTCATCTGTTAAAACCATACCAATATATAGACAGCCATAATCTCTCTAATTTCTGCCCACATGCCTTCAATAATCTTCTCTATTCTATTAACTGGTCCTCTCTTAATGCCCTCCTTCTCAATGACGCTATCTTCAAATTCGATGACACCTTCCTAAACAGCCTAAAGTCCCTAGCAACCACTAGAAAAATAAGAACAAAAACAAACTTGGCCCCATGGCTAAACCAATCAACCTGCAAACAAATGCTTAAATGTGACATTACTATACTATCAAAAGCCATTGGACAACCACCACTCCAACCATAATAAGTTTTGGAATAGCATCAATAAACTGTCAGACCCTGGCAACCATTCTACCCCCCAGCCCTTATCCTAATAGCATGCCAACAGATACCACCCTCCTTTCTTAACTCCTCCTTCATCGACTCTATATAAAAAACTGACCAAACCTAACACTACCTCCCTCCTCTCCTCTGACCCCCTTCCCTCTCCAAATTCTACCCAGTTCTATCTTAAACCTGTCCCTACTGCATAAATCAAATTTCTTCATACCAAACTGAAAACCTGCTCCCCCTCCTCTGACAACTCACCCATTCAATTCCTTAAGATTGCAGCTAACTCTATTGCACATCAGTCTCTATATCAGTAAACAGGTCAATTCAAGAGACCACAGTCCCTGACATATGTAAAACAATCCTTTGTCATACCTGCATGAAGGCCTGCATGAAGGTAGCAATTCTACTGAGCCAACCAACGACAGATCTAGTCATACTAACCTCATTATCCAAAATTCTATAAAAATGTATTCATAACCAGCTTCTTAAACATCATACAAAAAACCTACTAACTCCCACCCAACATGGTTTCCGCCCTCACCACAAGATTCCCACACCTCTCATCTCATTCACCCAAACTACTGCAAAAGCATGGGACAGTAACAAACTAGTCTCATGCCTCTTCCTTGACCTATGTAAAGCTTTCAGTACAGTTTCCCATTCCATTCTTCTCTCAAAACTCTCTTCCCTCAAACTCTCCACCTCCACTATACTGTGTTTTTCCATTCACCTCACCAATAAATTCCAATCTGACAGATGGCGGCTTTCTGCCTTCACCCCCTTCCTCCCAAACCAAACATAGGTTCATAGGTTCGTACTAGGCTATCGGCCCTTGGGCCTACACAAGCCTAGCCATAACAATTCCCTGGCTATTTCTTCCCACACTACTTACTTCCCTGGACCCCTGTCTAGCAGGGCAACTGATGTGAACCCCGGGGTGAATTTCCTTTCTCCCGTCCAATCGTCAAGGTTCCTTTTGAAGAGGGCCAAAGAGGCGCTCTGCTTGACATGTATGGGCAGTCTATTCCAGACTCTGGGGAGTCTCTGGGTCAAGAATGTATCCCTCCAGTAGGTTTTGTTTATTGTGATGACAAGGTTTAGATCCCTGGAGCATGTGGCTCAGAGGGATTGGGATTTCAAGTGTAGCATGTCCAACAGCTCTGGGTTTGACATGGCCTTGTATGTTAAGCAGAGATCGCCTCAGAGTAGACGATATGCAACGGAGTATAGCTGGAGTTTAAGGCGGTCAGCGTAAGGCATCTGCTTTAGGCCTGTGATTCTTTTAGTGAGGTATTTCTGTGGCCTTTCCAGTTGTTGCAGATGTTTTGAGAGGGACATACCAAACGGGGCATTGTATTCTATAATGGGTCTAATGAGGGATGAGTACAGTAGGACAATGACCTCCTTTTTTTCTGGATGAAAAGCCCTTAGTGATGAGGTGTGCCACACAGAAGGATTTCCTGACTGTTGTGGCGATGTGGTTATCGAAGGGGAGACCACTGTCCACCTGTGTCCCTAAGCCTCATCACACGTTCAGTGTTTAGTGTACTGCCACCTATGTGGTAATTCACGGGTACATGTTTTTACCCCAAAGGGGATAACTATACATTGAGCTTGAGCCCATGTTTCTGGCACCAAGAATCTGTTTCTGTAAGGCCCTTTTGTAGAGTATCCACATCATTTGGGGATTCAATGATGACTCCCAGTTTGCAGTCATCTCTGAACTTTGTTAGCCAGAGTCCCTTAGTAATGGCCTGTACTACAGAGAAGTAGATGCCAAACAAGAGTGGTCCCAGGACTGAACCCTGAGGTACTCCACTTGTCTGGAGCTGGATTTGGAGCCGGCTACTTTTACAGTGTGGGTTCTGTCAGTAAGCCAGTTGGCAACCCATCGAGTGACATGGGGATTAATGCCCAGCTTAGTAAGTCTATCTATGATTCCAGAGTGGGGGATGGTGTCAAAGGCCTTGGCGAGGTCCAGCTATGCTGTGTGGACCACCTTACCCTAGTCCACGGCTCTGGAGACTGATTCAAAGAAGTCAGTCAGGTTCAGGAGACAAGATTGGCCCTTCATGAACCCAAACTGGGTGGGGTCCAGTGTTTGAATGTTGCCAATGTCTTTGTTTACAAGTTCCATGATAATACGTTCCATGGCCTTGCAGACCAGGCTTGTCAGACTGATGAGGCAGTACTTCCTGGGATCCAAGGTGGATCCCCCCTTGTGGAGTGGGATAACAGTAGCTGTGAGCCACTCAGTGCGCACAAAGCCTGAGGTGAGGCTATGATTAAACATGACACTTAGGTGAGGTGCCAGTTCATTTTGTAGTTCATGTAGTACACAGCCCGGGATGTCATCTGGTTCATAGAACATAGGTTCATAGAATAGTACTAGGCTAACTGCCCTTGTGAGCCATTTTAAGCCTAGCCAATTATCCCTTGTGAGACTCAAACCCTGCACACCTTGTGTTTGTAAGGCAAAACACCTTAACCATTAGGCCAATCTCCCAACATGCTGTATTCTTAGCTTTGGAGAGTGCGTTTTTTACCTGTGTGGCCGTTATTACTGGAATTTGGCAATCTTCCAGTATTGAGATGGGCCATTTAGGGGGTGAGGAGGAGGGTGAAGTTGGCACTGAATTGATCTGCCAGGATATTCGCAATATCCTTGGGATCAGTAATATTTAAATGCCATTCTGTTGTAGCTCAGAGCAGATCTGAGCACTGCCATTTAGATTCTTGACAGAATGCCTTGTGGCTGTCTTTGGCATCTTTGGCAATTTTATTTTCATAACTAGCTTTCAAAGATTTTATGAGGGATCTCATCTTCTTAAGGAGGCTGGTAAGGGAGTTTTTTGCATCCTGGGATTTTCTTCTTTTCTGCAACAGTTTCTTCCTTCTGTTGTAAAGTTTGTTTATGTCAGGGGGTCACCAGACTGGCTTCCTTTTTTGGAGGAGAGAATATTGGTTCTATTTGGGATGGCACGATTCATGCATGAGTGGATGTGCTCGTACAGTGCCTTAGTGTAGGATTCAGCAGTCGAACTTTCAGTTCCCGTCTGCATGAGTGTCATGAAGTTTGTCACTTCTTATTTGAGTAGCATGAAGTTGGCTTTGGAGAAGTTTTTTTATGGAGGTTTCCTTACTGGGGGTGGGGGTGGGATGTGGATGTTAAGGGTGATTAGCTTATGGTTAGACCTGACCAATGAGGGGGTGACCATAGGTGTGGAGCATCAATTTCCCATGTTAGTAATGACCAGGTCTAAGATATTGGAGCCCCTAGTAGGACTATGGATTAATTGATCCAGGGCATTAGAATTTATGAATTCCAAGAATGGTTGGGCAAAGGTGTTGGTACACGAGTAGTTTTCCCAGTTAATGGCAAGGTAGTTGAAATCACCCAGTATCTTAATATTTTCCAGCATGTTTAGAAAGGTGTAGTGAGAATCTTGGGGCATGGTGGGGGATCTGTAGCAAGCTACAATTTGGATTGCAGTCTTACCTAGTGTTAGTTGCACCTGGAGAATTTCAGACACATTGTGTTGGGCAACTAGCCTGGTGGTGTAAATATCTTTGGTGAATATGGAAACTCCTCCACCTTGTGTTTCGATCCTGGTTTGGTGGCCGAAAAGTGTGGAAAGAGTTGTAGCCTGGTATTGCAGGGATGCTCTCTGGAGCCTTACACCTCTTTACAAATAACCTGCACACCTCCTGCTCAAACCCCTCTCTAATACAATACGTTGACAACACCAATATTATCTCACAGTCTGCTAACCTTCCCCCAACTCCTTGCTCTAACCAATAATCAGCTACTTCTAAAATAAAAAAAAAAAACTTCCTCTTCCTCCTCAAATCTCTTCAGCAACACAAATACCTTCACAGTATCTTCCCCTAATACACTTGTCTCTGTTGAACCGCATACTAAACTCCTTGGCGTATCATAGATGACCAACTGAAGTTCAATACACATACAGCAAACCATCAAAAAGACCCACCAAAAACTTGTCTCTAATACAGACATAAAAAAATACCTCACTAACAACACTAAACGGTCTCTAGCACAGACTTTCCTTCCCCCTACCTTACCTTATGCAGCCCCCATTCTTACCAACCTTGAATCCAATCTAATAGCTAAACATGAAACCACATACAACAAAGTAACCAGATTCACTGTCAACCTTCCTTACAACTCTTCACCACTGCAGAGCTTTAAAAACCTCCAATGGCTAGAATTCTGCAACCATCCCCTCCTTCCCCAACTCCATCTCAGCCACTCTCTTGTAAATCAATCCCTCCCACTACCCTGCCATCTCTGACCTCATCACTCCCTACTCACCCAAGCATAACCTATGCAGCACAGAACTACATCTCTGAGACATCTATAAACCGAATAAAAATATTGGCAAACTGCTACACAGCCACTCCATCACCACTGCCTGGAACAAACTTGCCCTCTCTCAAAGAAACTCCCTCAAAGAAACTCCCTCAATTTCAAAAAACTTCTAAAGGACCAGTTTACTAAATCCTGGACCTGTCCTTGCCCCACCCCACC
Source organism: Protopterus annectens (assembly GCF_019279795.1). Lineage (NCBI taxonomy): Eukaryota > Metazoa > Chordata > Ceratodontiformes > Protopteridae > Protopterus > Protopterus annectens. The sequence continues at coordinate 853,242,253 of NC_056731.1, forward strand.
TAAACAACTCCTTCTCTGCTTCTCCTTCCCTGCTCAGCTCTCTCTACCAAATCTGCTCTTTCTACTGTCCCTCGATAGTCTTCCAACTCAGTATTCCCTTCTGTCGGTCATTCAGAACATTCACATTACATTTTATACAGTCAATTTGTATCATGACTGTTTGAAACCACAACTTTGCTATTGTATTCTAATATGTTCATATACAAGATGCAATTTTCTTTTACAAGTATGCATCTGTATGTTAAGATCGTGAAATCTTGTTTGTTACGTAATTGATATTTCTGTGGAGCTGTATTCCTCTCGTCTCCACTGAAAAAGGGCTCTGGAGCCCAGTCGGACCAATCCAGTTAAACAATCCACTCTACAGTCCATTGAAAAGAAAAATATACTGAAAGAATACTGGAATGACTGGAGGAAACTGGAATGAATGTCTATTTGTCAATTACCCAGAACTGTGTTGAACAGGTGTCAGTCTCTCCTTTATGTGCAAAGTTTTCCCTGTGGATTTCAAAACAAATCTGCAAACATTGTAGCTCAGTTAAGAATGCCTTATGTACAGTAGAGGTAGATGTTAACAATATCCGAATACTGTCTCCAAGAACAGTGCTGGTAAACTGAAATAGTCTGTAGAAATTCTGTAACATTCTGGAATGCTGCATAGCAGTGATGATATTCCTTTCCTTCTGAATAATATAATTAATATTCTGGAATGCTGGATATTTGATCTGACTTCTGCACTCGAGTGTCTGTACTGCCAAGACGTTCTGCATGTCAGTCCAAACAAACTAACTTAACTATGTCTGATGTATTTTCTAATACCAAAACCCAGCAAATTTCTACACATCTCTCTCACCTTAATTCCTAAGCCTTGTACCATACTTGTACTCAAATGTACTGCATATTCTGTTCTTATTAGTATTCTCGATTGAAGGTTATTTTCACTGACTGAAAGTGCATTCACTTTAACTGTATGTAAACTGTGAAGTCTGCATTTCTAAACATATGCAAAGAGAATACTGAATTTGTGTACATTTAAAATGATACGTGATCTAACATCCACCGATTCATTTCCAATTCCCCCCTTAGGAGTACCGCTGCATCACCCTCTCTAAAGCCAAATGGCTACCAGTCTCCTACAGAGTTGAGCTACTCCTAGGGTCTCCTCTTTTCAAACTACTTCAACCAGGTGCCTTTTCCACCCCTTGCAGCCAAACTCCTTAATAAGACTACAATCTCCACAACCTCTCCCAATTAACTCTCTCATTTGCTACCCCAAACAAGTGCACTGTACCAACAATTCTTTTCTTTTCATTCTTGCACCCAAACTCTTCAAGCCCTTACACATCAGTTAAAAGAAGTCTCATCACATGCATCACTTCTACATGTACCCTCTGCTCTCAGCTGCTCCTTCCCTCTCATTTACTACTAAAATTAATTCACATTTGCTTTCTACTGTTATCTGGACATTATCTGTCATTCATGACAAGGGCAGTGTATCAGAAAGCCAGAATCAAGAGACAGAGAACTGTGTTCCTCAGTGCAGCTGTAATAAATAAGAAGCCTGAAAAGGTTCAGTGTGATACATTGTCCCACATGTTGCAGGAGGAGGAAGCCTTACAGTTTTCTTAAATTTATATTTCTAGGGAAAAAAAAAAAGACAACAGAAGCAATAAAGAGGAAATCTGAAATTATCACGAGCCTAAAAAAAGTTTTATTTAGTCAAAATGTATTCTATACAGGAAAAAAAGGCTGGATAAAAATAATAGATGCTTACATTCCTGAACTAAAGAATAGAGCAAGATACACTGAATTTGGCAGGTTGTATGATTTGTTCAGGACAGAGTAATCTGTAGTCCAAACAGACAAGAGGCAGGGTTTAAAAAAAAATGATTTGATCTTAAAGCTACAAATATATGTTTACAGCAGGCAGAATTAAGTTTATTGAGGCAGTACAATGCTCATAACATGTCATTTGCAATCACAGCCCATGTAAATAAATTCACAAAAAAAAAAACTGTTACGGAAATTTTTCTCCAAAAGGTCCCGTCGGAAATGGTTTTGCCCAGCACAGATAAGTCTGACCGCAAAAAATATATGCAAGTAAAATACAGCATTAGCCTATCACGACCTATAAAGATATAGATAAACTTGTCCCTTTTCACTTTCCTCTCAGTTCATCAAGAGTCAACCTACAAAACCACCCACTAAACATGATTATTTAATTCTAGCTCAGAGAACATCCCTTAGGAATGTTTTCTTAATTTCTAGCTATCTGGCTATCCGATACCCTAGGTCATGCCAGAAAAATCACTCTGGAGTCCGTTCAAGGTACCAGAACAAGCAAACAATGTCTGGTACCATTTATCTACGTAGCTAGGAAAGCTGTAGTCATGTTTTACTTGTGGATAAACAGTGAGAGTAGTACTTGCATACAAGCTTCAGGAAACCGCTATTGCCCACCCTCCAATGACAGCTAAATACATCATGTACCACTCTCCAGGGACAGTTATTTACACCCTGTGATGCTGGTACTACCATACGACAAGCAGGCACTAGGAACATTCCCCAGACCTCTTTTTCAGAATGGTCTAACACACACAGTTTCCTACATCTATACAAGGAGGCACAAACAGCAATACAAGCCAAGGTAAAATTTTCCCCTCCAGGTTTCCTCTTGACATAAATAGCCAGGATCCTAGTAAGTGCAACCCAGTAAACAAAACATAAGTAGCCGTCATCTACACAGACAAAATACAGAACCCAATGAATGTCAGCAAAAATCTACCTGCCAACACAGAACCTAATGTCTCACCATTTGATGTGTCACTTGTAAAAAGACAGTTGGCAGCTATCTTAACTCTTACTGCTTTGTTAACACCAAACATTAAGTCATAGTTCTTATATTTCTTGAAACACACTCTAAATTTTCTAAATGAACAGTATCAAATTATAAAAATTATCACTGCTTTGGGTGAAGTGAATCCTTTATCAGAGACACTTTTGACTTTATGAATAAAATTAAAAGAAGAAAGTTTTTGTTGATTTAAAGAAAACTATGAATTATGAAAACTCTTTTGATGCTGAGGAAGAGCTTGACTGGAGAGAGTATGTATGGCAGCTAAGGTTAGATGCTGGTCATCCACCTGGGCTGAATAGGTTTATAAGTCTTAGTCTTAGGCATTAATTATATTTGTCATGTCACTTTTTAAATTGCTTTTTAAAGGTGTCTTGTACAAAGAAGTCTTGTAGAAGGACAAAAGCGCTTACTGAATGTTTTAATAAAGTGTGTTTTAGTTTCTCTTAGCTTTTGAGCCATTTTTGTTATTGTTTCATTGTTTTACAGCTTACTATTTTCTTTTGTTTTCTTTGTTATTTTTTTAATCTTTACATGGAACATTATGGAAAGCCAAGTGAGCTCAAGTTTTATGTTTCTCCCACCAAATTTCTAATTACAGGACACACCTAGTGGATCTTTAGTACTGAACCAGGAAGGCTGTGTTATCAGAGCTGGTATCCCAAGAGGTAGCTCCAATTTAAATTCTAATAACAAAACCACAAAGGTAGAGAAAAATCAATGAATCCAAGAGCCAGCAGGAAGAAAAACAAATCCAAATGAGACAACCACTTTGACGAAGTCTCTTTTGTGGAGTGGAAAGTGCTCAACTCGAATAAAGTGGTTGTCTCATCTGGATTTGTTTTTCTTCCTGCTGGCTCTTAAATTCTAATAACAATCCTGTCCCTAAAAGATTGGATGAAGTTCTCTCTGGTTTTCTTGCTGCTCCTGTGAACCAGTTTAATGCAGTTGTGGCTAACAATGCTGTTATTAACATCGCTGAATCTTTTAAGGAATTGGAAAAAGATCTGGTAAAGCTGAAAAGGTACCAGTTGGATTCTATTTATTATGAAAATTGCTTGCGAAATGATAAAGTGACGAGAGGGCCGAGAGTGACCACTGGCTTGAACTAAAACAGAAAATGGGCTTAAAGTACTTGGAACTTCTAATAGAACTGAAAATAAATAAGGTCAAAGCTATGAATGAAAACATTTGCTCAGAATATTTCTTTTTAAAATATAACATTGCGACACCCATGCACTGGCCCACCACTCAAAGGAGCCTCAATCCTCACCACTAACACCAGTGAGGGGCGTCCACATAGGGGAGGATAACAAATAAACACACAGTAAAGTACAATTCCCCTTAAGAGCACACAGAGATCAGTCAGTCTGGGGCTGGTTTCTCCCTTTCTCTCCACATCCCCACAAAGACTCCCCACTGGCACAGCTATAGGGTCCAGATCTCAGTCTAGTGGCCAAGGTAAAACCTCTATCACCCTCTCTGTCCAGCCAGTGCTGCATGTTCCTGCCCAAGTAGCTGACACACACACACTTGGAGAGGGCTGGCACAGATTCTCCAGCTGTGCCCTCTTTCGGCCCAGTCTAGAAGGTAGTACCAGCTGCCACCACCCACTAATATCAGCTACTAAAAAGGCCCTTAACAAAGGGTGTCCAATTATTATTATTATGCAATATTACCCAAATGGTAAGTGTGACTGAACAGCAAAGCTTATTGGAGTGTCTTGGACAGTATCACTATATACATGCACTGCACTTGAGCTTAAATTATCTCTACACAAAACAGCCAGAGTTGAAAGGTTTAAAAATATTTAATAATAAAAACACAAGACAATACTTCTTACTATACAGTGCTAGTCAAGAGTTCAGAGATCGCAGGAAAATGCTTAAAATAATACAGTAGAATAGTTCTGACCAACACAGAAAATCACTTAGTCTAATATTCCTATTTCCTAGCTATTTCTAAGAGAAACACTAAAGTATAAGATCCTACTTACAATACAAACACAGAGTGCTGGTGCATTGGATGTTCAAGACAAAATGCAAAAATGATCTCCAATTCTCTCTTTAAATTGATAACAGTGCTGCTTCACATTACAGCACCCTTATTTTCTGTTTTCCAAGGCTAACAGAAACTCAGAGGTTAATAGCCCTTCTGATATTGCAGCTGGTCAGGAAGCCAGAGCAATAAAAAATTATACATGTAAATGCTGGCCATTAACTCTGGCCTCAAAACAATAGGAAGAATTCCTTCATTTAGACATCTTGGCTCCAAGTTTTGAAATCAAACAATTACACAATGCTTGACTTATCAGCCTTCCTACAGCAGAGTGCACAGTTACATTTTTGCAGTTCCACATTTAACAGCATTGTCTTCCATTTAAGAGAACAAGCCTGTGGCTTATATTAATATTTACAAATGACAGAATTTTGTAGATAATTTTATCTGGCTAGGCTGGCAGCCTTCACCTACCTTTACAAATGTTTCGAGTGACAATTGTGATAGTAAGTTTTGTTTTTTGCAGGACAAGTTTAAAAAAAAAAAAAAAAAAAAAAAAACAACACAAAATTAGGAAGATCCAGAGGGATATAGCCAACTACGAAAGTGGATTAGCCTATCCAAAGCCAGACTCTAATAGTAGCAACCAATCAGCAAGTGAAGAAATTTATGAAGAAAGTAGTCAACGCTCGCAAGAGAATATGGCGGAAGTAAGAGTTGGACAGAGTGATTAGCTCAAAAAATAGCTAATGCTGTATCTCAAGAATGCAGGCCAAGATGTTAGGAACTTTGGGGCAAATTATAGGGCCACTAATGGTGTTAAAGCCCACATTTTTAATTTGGTAGATGTATACCAAAATAAAGCCCACATTTTTAATTTGGTAGATGTATACCAAAATATAGGAACTGGAAAGCATTTGTGGGCTCAAATTGCAGCGCCTACGAGCAGAGCAGAGCACAGCTGACAGGGCTTCAGAGAAACGATCAAAACCAGAGGTGGCAAGCTCCAAAAAAAAAAAAGAGGGACAGACGAGATAACAGGTATGTTAAATACCGCTTTTAAAAACTGTCAACCTGTCAAGTGTGGTTCTAACTGACTGCAACTGCCATGTGCTTAAAATGGATGGTCTTTTGTACCTACATAAAGGGCAGACTTATGCGAGACACAATCTGTATAATAATCTGTTTTTATGCATGTATATGTGTTGTGCTTTTAAGGCTGCAATAGTTTGATAGTGTTTAACATTGTGGATGTGAGCTGCTTTCAACTGCCAGCACAAAGCAAGTCTATTTTGCACTACAGTATGTAATTTAATTGTACTGACCTTTCCTTTCCTTCTAGACTTGTACTTGATTGGCTGCTGTAACATTTAAATAGTCATCTGTTACATTGCGTTTAACATGGTCTGATGAAGCAGAGTTTGTTATCCGTGAAAGCACTTACCTGTTTGTACTTTTTAGAATAAAAGAAAAGAAACAACAAAACAAAGCAAAGATCGTATTTGCTGTGTTTGGAACCTCTGTGGTCGTTTTTGCTGCTACTATTCTTTTCCTTGGTGGTTCCTTTATCAGAAACGAGGTCTCTGTTGTATCCCTTATGCGAGACACTTAACTGCTTAAGGGATTATGTCAGGAAATTAAAGTTTCTCTTTCCTGACGATACTAATGTATCCCAAAACTTTTCTAAGCAGAGTTTAATTCCCCCCTCTGACTAGAGTTAAGAGGCATTAATTAATATCAGTCTCAACTGAGAGAGACGTTTGCTAGGAAGCCTAAAAAGAAATACTATAATTCAATGTCCAATGAGAGAGCAGTACTTTATCAAATTGTAAATGACGATAACATTTTAGTGACCAAAGCTGACAAAGGGAATGCCATGGTCATTAGGGACAGAGTTTTATTACCACAAAATGTTTGAGATGCTTGCTGATCATTTTTACAAGAAGGTAATTTTTATTGACAAAAAGTTTCTTATGATTGACTCTTGTTTACAGGAATGGGTTTTCAATGGAAGGATTGATAATGTAACTGCTAATTTTTTAGAAACCAGAAAGCCAAAGATCAGTCGGGTTTTTGGGTTAGCTAAGATCCATAAATTCTTGGACAACCCTCCTCTAACACCACTTGTGACCAGCAATAAAAGCAAAACTGAAGCTATGGCAGTCTTTGTTGATAAAGTTCTCCAAAAACTTGTCTGCAAAAGTGAATCTTATCAGAGACACTTTACTTTAGGAATAAAATTAAGAAGTTCAATTTTTGATTCAGAGATTCTGGTCACTCTTGACATCCAGTCATTATATACTATTAAACCAAATGATAGTGGAATGGACATTATTAGATCTGTACTTATTGATTCTAAATTTATTTATTGTGATAAAGCAGATTTGATTATAGAAATGCTGGATATTATATTGTCTTACAATTTTTTGGAATTTAAATTCCACTTACTTCCAACAGATTAATGGGGTGGCAATGGGTGTTGCAATGGCCCCAAGCTATGCCACTGTCTTTATGAATGTTTGGGAGAAGGCAAATATCTTCTCTGATATTTTGAAAATATTTACAAATGTTTTATTGATGATTCTTTTTGATTTGGAGGGGTGAAACTGATCGACAAGGCATTTTTTAGAGCATATTAATACTGTGTATTGGTATTTAAGATTTACATGTGAGAAACGTCTTGAAAGTCTTCATTTTTTAGATGTAACTGTACATAAGAGAAGGAAGGCTACAGACCAAGACTTATAAAAAAGGCAGTCCAAAATAATACCCACTTAAGTTATGATAGCATGCATCCTCGGAAAATTAAACACAATATAATTAAAAGGTCAACTGAAAAGGATAGACCATTCTCACTCAGGATGATTTTGATTTTTTCAAAGAAAGTAAAGCTCTTTGTCATAAGTTTATTAACAGGGTCTACCCAGAGAGACCTGTAAAAGAGAAATATTATGAGGCAGTGAAAGCAAGAAAGGATGGTATTAGAAACATTATAAGAGAGACTAAACATAATGTTAACACTTTAATGCAATTAACTATCAGCATAGATAAACAGATGATCAAAGCTGTCATTGTTGACAATTGGAAAGTTCTAAGTAGCTTCTCTGAAGTTAATAAAGTTGGAGACAAGCCCTTATTTGTTTATAAAATGGAAAAAGTTTTAAAAATTATTTTCAACTGAAGCAGAGTCTTCCCTTAAACAAACACAATAAGATGGGAATGTTTAACGTTCCTAACTGCAGTATCTGTAGTTACTTGCTCACTGGTATCCCAGAGTTTAAAATAAGGAATATTAATATAAGAATGAATGGCAGGCACTCCTGCAAATCGAAGTTTGTAGTCTACCTAGTCTTGCGCATCAATGTCCAGGAAGTTTTAAAGCTGTTGTTTACAGCAAATCATGAATTATAAAAACTTTTTGATGCCGAGGAAGAACTTGACTGGAAAGAGTGTGTGGGGCAGCTAAGGTTAAATGCGTATCATCCACCCGGGCTGAGTGATAAAGAATTAGAGTCTTGGGCATTAATTATATTAGTCATGTGACAATTGCTTTATCAAGGTGTGTTCTTAAATTGTTACACTCAGTCTGAAGAAGTTTTTTAGAAGGGCGAAAGTGCTTACTGAAGTGTTTTTAGTTTCTCTTAGCTTCTGAGCTGTTTTTTTGTTTTACAGCTTAGTATTTTCCATTTTTTTATTTGACCTGAAAATAAATGACTTTGCCAGTGTTCTTAAAAAACTAAAAAAAAAAGTCAGACTAATTCTGGATACGGTTCACAAGAGAGGTTAACATAACATTACAGAAATACAACATATACTGAAAATGGTTAATCAGTCCTAATGGATCCAGCCACCCTATGAGAGACAGACATTCAGAAATATGGGATGCACTACATTCAAGAAAACAAATGCACAAAAGAACCAAGAAAGGATCCTCTCATTCAGACCAATACATTACGAGATCTATGCTAATGCAATGTACCATAAAACTCAGTCTGCAACTGCAAAGAGGAGAGCAGAGCAGGCATTAATGAAGTAGCTCCACCTCTACTCATTTTTGACATCAGAGGGGCAGAGCTCATTATGCTCACCAATGCCCCCCTCAGACATCACAGCATCTCAGAGAGAGGAATTTAACGTGCGAGGAAGTCTGCATTTATTCCTAAAGGAATCTTATATTAATAATGCTAAAAGTATAGTTTTCAAAGTGCCCTTTCAGAGCTAACATACTTCAACCTACTATTTTAGAACCTAGTCGATGTATAGCATGATACAGAAACCTAATATCCCTACCCCAATAATGGGCCACAGACAAATGCTTCAGTGCATCCATATACTTGTGTGAATTTCATTAACACAAACCCCTATCTGCCATTCAGTCTAGAAAATACTAAAACCACGGGCCAGATACACTTCATGACCATGTTGTTGCAGCAGTTTTTCTTCGAACTGTACAAGTGTCTGCTTATAGCACCACTCTGTTAGCCATTAACTACATTTCACTAAATTGCTTGAATTAAGAGGCATGTGATGCCCAAATGCACAACTCCAGTCATGCAGCAACTGTGCAGTTTATTGGATGTCCTTCATGGTTCACTGTTGCAGTCATGACTGTAGGGGTTCTTCCTGCCAGCAGCAGCCCCCGATCGGCCAGAGTCTCAAAGTCTGGATCGGGCGTCAGCTGAGGTCACTTTTATCCTGACGTCAATGCGCCAGAAGGTATAAAGACCTCAGCTGATGCCATTTCCCCAGTCTTTCTTGCCACGCAGTGCCCTTTGCAGTTCAGTGATTCTGGTCGGCCTGTTCCTGTTTGTTTTTGGATTTAATCCCAGGATTTTCATTTTATAAGCTAAGTACCCCGTTGGGGAGGTCTTTTTCTTGCTCCAGTCAGATGTCAGAAAAAGTTAATAATTGTATTTCTTGTGGGAAGCAAATACCTCATAGGGATTTTCACTCTTACTGTCTTCCCTACCTGGGTCCTGACCATGACGTTGCTAATTGTGCGTTTTGTGCTAGATTTAATCAGCATACTATTAGGCATAGATATAACTTTGCCTTTTACTATTTTGGAAAAAGGTTTAATTATAACAGGTCTTCAGATTCTTTTCCGGCTTCTGGGGTGTGTAAGAGGCGCAAGGATGCAGACAGGCCTCAAGAGGTCCACAGCAAAGGATGTTACTCAGTTATTGCCAGTTGCTGGTTCGTCGGTAGTCAGTGAGGCGCCTTTGCAGCCCCTGTCGTCTGCCTCTTTTGAACCAATTGCCTGTACCAACTCTGTGTGGAGCTGATGGGGTCTTCAGAATTGTCAGGGACTGGACCTTTGGATACTGCTCCCTCAGTTGGGTCCGGAGCCGGTAGGCAGGTACCGGCTTCTGAGGGAGTTCTCAGGCCTTCGCAGCTTCCTGTAAATGTGGATTCAGTTTTACATTCAAAGACAAAGTCTAAGGCTCCAGCTAAAGTGAAATGGCAAGCACAGGCACCTTTTGATCAGGGTCCTAGGCCTCAGAGGCAGATGCTTAGGATGGCTGAAGATCTTTAACTATGATCAGGGGTTCACATCCCCCTCCTGACAAGAAGCCTAGATTACATTCCAATTATGATTCTTCAGACCAAATTTCTGTTTCTTCTGCTTCTTCCCTTGAGCAGGATTATTCTCTTCCTCCTTATGAGGATTCTGATGCTGAAGATTCCTTTCCTTCAGCTTCTCCTGAGGATTATTCTTTTGGTGAAACTTTGCATGATATGAAGGTGCATTTTCACTGGGAAGGGCAGGAATTCACTGAATCCAAGAAAAGGCTTACGGATTTTCTTCTTCTCCCACAGCATAGGCCTCTGGCTATTCCCCCTGTATTGGACATTGTAGATGATGTTTTTTTCGGAAGCTTCTCTCTCTCCTGATTCTTTTCCCCCTGCTCCGGTCAAACCGGATAGGTATTATAGGGTTCCAGATTCTCACAAGTTTCTTTTTAAGACTCTTTCACCTAATCCGGAAACAATTTCTCAGGGTCCTAAGGGTGTTAAAGCGGCCTCTGCTAAAAATCCTATTCCCTCTGACCGAGAGTCCAGGGCCTTGGAAAGATGGGGTAAAAAAGTTTATACTTCTGCTACATTGTCTATTAGGGCTTTGAACTGTCAATTCCATATGCTGAAGTATCAGCAATACCTTTTGTCTGTGTTTAAACAAAATATGTCAGCTGTTTCTATTGGTGCGGATAATCAGGAGTTACAGGATTTATTGCATGCTATTGAACAGGTGGGTAAACATACCCTGCATTGTGGTTTTGATTCTTTGGAAGCTTCTTGTAGGGCTGCAACAACTGGCGCAGTTATTAGAAGACATGCTTGGTCAAAGGAACAAAGCTTGCTGGATCAGGTTAAAGCCAAACTTTTGGATGCCCCTTTGCAGCATGATGTTCTGTTTGGGTCCAAAGCTGAAGAGGTATTAAAAAAAAATGGAGGACAAAGCCAAATCTATACAGATGGTTAAGGACCTCCTAGATTTAGCAGACACTGGCCAGCTAAACTTTGGTCCTTTCCGGGCTCGGACAGGTCTCAGAGAGGCAGATTCTGGCATTCCAGAGGTAGGGGACAGGCACAGACCCATTTTAGGAATAGGCAGTGGAGTGCCCCCTCTCCCAAGGGAGGTGAAGATAAGTCTCAACCCTACTGAAAACAGTCTTGGATTTCTCTTTTTTTAATCAAAATTGGAGCCACAACCTGGGACAAATGGGTTCTGGACATAGTCTCAAGAGGTTACAGATTTCATTTCCACACCTTTCCAAAACTGAACGGTTGGCCAGATCTGCCAAATCATCAGTGGGCAGAGGCACAATGGAAGGTTCAGCCCCTCCTGGCTATGAGGGCCATAGAATTGGTACCAAATTTAGAAATAGGGCAAGGTTTTTATTCCAGACTTTTCCTGGTTCCCAGGAAGGAAAATTCGTGGAGACCAATCCTGGTCCTTTCTGCACTAAACACCTTCCTAGATATACCAAAATTCAAGATGCTCACTCTGCAGCAGCTGCTGCCTATGTTGGGCAGAACGCTTGGATGGTGAATTTGGACTTAAAGAAGCTTACCTGCATATTCCTATAAGGCAAGAGTGCAGAAGGTATCTACGTTTCAAAGCGGGCTCGAAGCATTACCAGTTCTCTGTGCTGCCCTTTAACTTATCTACTGCACCCAGGGTCTTTACAAAGTGCCTGGCTGCTGGCACCAGTAATGACATTTTGCAGACAGAAGGGGATTCAAATATACCCTTATCTGGACGACGGTCTTATTCAAGCGGACGGCAAAGACACTCTACTTTGGCATCTAGCTTTTGTGCAGCATCTTCTTCAGTACCTCGGTTTCACAGTGAATCTAAAGAAATCAAATCTGGTACCCACACAACAGATTACTTTCCTGGGTGCTCTTCTGAGTACTACAACCCAGATGGCTTCCTTGACACCAGACAAAAAAGTGCAACTGGCTTCTTCTTTCCGACACCTGGCTTCCATGAAACAGCTGACTGCAAGAAAAATTCTGCAGGCTTTGGGTTACATGGCTTCCTGCATTCTACTAATACCATATGCAAGACTGCATATGAGGAAACTGCAGTGGTACCTCAAGAGTGTATGGTCTTAGCATTACCACAGTTTGGAAACAGTGATCACGATTTTGCCTCGTCTCCAGCAAGAGTTTCTTTGGTGGGCCGAAGCCTGTCTACAGAACAAGGGGAAGCCTTTTTGTCCTCCACCGACCAACCATGTTCTGACAACGGATGCTTCAGATTATGCCTGGGGAGCCCACATGCACGGGAGATGTCTTCAGGGTGTTTGGACAAACACACCTGCACATAAATTTGAAGGAGATGCTAGCTGTACAGAATGCCCCGATAGCCTTCATGGACCTTCTTCTTCCAGGACAATTGTTGATACAGACAGACAACACTACAGTGATGTGGTACATAAACAGGCTGGGGGGGGCTCTCATTCTTACCCCCTGTGCAGATTAGCCATGACTCTATGGTACACTGCCCTGACCTGCAGTGTCGACTTACAAGCACAATTCCTGCCAGGAAAAGACAACACTCTGGCAAACACATTGAGCAGACACATTTCGGATGCAGATGAATGGATGTTGGATGTTCGGATATTCAGGATGATTATAAAGGCGTGGGGATGTCTGGACATAGATCTCTTTGCATCCCCTCAGAATCATCAACTTCCGACATTCTGCACAAGGACCTACCACAAACTACCATGGAAAGTGGATGCCCTCTCATTCAGTTGGAAACACCTCTCAGTATATGCTTTTCCTCTTCTACCTCGGGTACTTCTGAAGATAAAATAGGACAGACCACAAATGATTTTACTGGCTCCCAATTGACCTCGGCAATTCTGGTATTCCACTCTGATGAACCTGGTTCAGGTGCCTCCCTGGATTCTGCCTCAAATCCCTCCTCTACTGTCTCAACGGGACGGCCGGATACTTCACAGTCATGTCAAAACTCTGAATCTAGCTGCCTGGTGGATCCAGGGTCTGTAAACACCTCTGCCCTTTCCAAACAGGTTATGGATGTAATCCTTGAAGCTAGACGGCCCAGCACTAGAAAATCTTATGCGGGTAATGGAAAAGATTTTGCTCTTGGAATCAAGTCCAGGGTAGTGATTCTGCTGTTCCGAACATTCCTCTGATTTTACAGTATCTGACAGTGTTGTTACATACGGGCCTTTCTTTTTCATCTGTTACGCTTCATGCTTCTGCTATTTCTGCACATTACGATACGGATACTCTGATTTTTTTCTCATCCATTACTTAAACAATTTCTTAGAGGGGCTAAGAATATTTGGTCCCCTATGAGGGCTCCTGTTCCCACTTGGGATCTTAACTATGTTTTGGAGAAATTAACCTAGTCTCCTTTTGAACCTGCAGCTTCCACGTTTGAAATTTTTGTCTTGGAAAACTGCTTTTCTTTAGCTATTACCTCGGCTAGAAGAATTTCGGAATTGCAAGCACTCATGGCTGTGGAACCCTTCCTTATTTTTCATCAGGACAGGGTATCTCTACAGACTAATCCCACCTTTATGCCCAAGGTGGTTTTGGCAGTGGCCTTGAATCAGTCCATTCATTTGCCTACCTTTTATCCTAATCCTCAAAGTGAGGAAGAAAGTCTTTGGCACTCTTTAGACGTGCACAGGCAACTTCATTTATACCTGGACAGGACCAAGATATTCCGGAAATCTGATAATTTGTTTGTCGCTTATGCTCCTACTGTACAAGGAAAAGCAATCACTAAGCAAACTATTTCCAAGTGGATTGCCCATTGCAACAAGTTCTGTTACTCTTATGGTAATCCAGTTCCTGTTAATGTTGGGACTCATTCTACCCGGACTACTGCTACTTCAGCAGCATTTCTTTGTGGGGTTCCTACCAAGGATATTTTGGAGGCTGCTACTTGGAGTTCTGTACATACTTTTTCTCAGCATTACAACCTCCCTCTCTATTCTAAATCCAGGGCTGGTTTTGCTTCTGTGGTTTTGCAAGGTTTTGTGACCGCTCCCTCTGTTTCTCTTCCAGCCACCCTTTCTTAGCTTTGGGACTCAACCCTACAATCATGACTGCAACAGTGAACCACGAAGGACATAGTACAGTTGTGTACTCTTACCATAAATGTAGATGTTCAAGTGTGTTCACTGTTGCAGTTTGGGTTACCCTCCCTCCTACCCCCTCTCTTGTTTTTTCTTGGAGTATTATCTTTTATGAGGTATTTTGGCTGATGAGGTTTTGGGCATGTTTTTTTTTTAGCCTTTTCTTTCTGGGCACCTGACATCTGGGGCAAGAAAAACTGGGGAAATGGTGTCAGCCGAGGTCTTTTATCCTGACGTCAATGCGCCAGAAGGTATAAAGACCTCAGCTGACGCCCGATCCAGACTTTGGGACTCTGGCCTATCGGGGGCTGCTGCTGGCAGAACCCTACAGTCATGACTGCAACAGTGAACACACTCGAACATCTACATTTATGGCAAGAGTACACAACTGTACTTAAAGCACAATCAAATTCCACTTCTGACAAATAGTGGTTTCTGACTCAGTTAACCAAGTAATTAACACACTTAAGGAAAGTGGTACCCCTCATGTAATGAAATATTTCGCCTATCATGCTAAACACCTGGCTACCAGTAATAGTTAAGACAGCCAGCACTGGCGGCTTACAGGAATAAGGCCCCGATTGTGGCACCAGTGACAAGAAACTGATTAAGGCACCATCAAAAGAAGATGGAAATACTCATCTTGGGTTGGGGAAGAATGTGGTGGAGAAGGAGAGGCAGCACTAAATTTGGCACCCTAAGGCAGAACTGCAGCTCACCAAGCCACCATTTAGTAGTCCTCCTCATTAGCAAGTGCATGCGGCCTGACAAGGAGAGGGCATAGCAAGTCCCTGCTGTAATGAAGAATGCCAAAGGGCAGAGTTGGGAACTTGCACAAAAATACTCATTGCCATGATGCCCATGAGAGTGCAAACTCTCAAGATCTCAGCCTGAGTAAGATGGGGACTTCCATCCCCCCCAGAGCTCATGGTCTGAATTACAAAACAAGGATATTTAATGGTCAGTACACAGACAGGGAAGAAGCACATAGATACATATACAAATTTCTGGTGTATACACACACAAAAATAAACAGTATATATTCTAGGTCACAGGGGGGGTAAGAGGAGCAAGCAATAAATTCCCATACTACAGCACTGAACAAAATCCTCCCCCACTCCAAAATAGTCCCAGCATAGTTTACAACTTATTTGTGGGAGACTGTTAAACAGGTATTAGGCTCCATAAATGTAATGCAGTATAATAAACAGTGCATAAGCAAAACATCCAACCTCTTGAGCAATGCTGCAGAAGACAGATCCATCAGGGTGATTGGCTTGCTCTGTACATTCCTTCCTGCTTACACAATGTATATGCTTCACCCCACACCATCACCCAAAACTGAGATATAACCACAATCCCTAGAAAAAAATGACACTGTTTGCACAATTCAAAACAGGGCTATTAGCTGATCCGCAAAGGCACATATTCTGCCCCTCATATAGGAAGGGACTGTGTGTGACAAATTATCAGAGTGAAATGTTTTGTCAAAAAAAAAAAAAAAATTATATATATATATATATATACACACATATATATATATATATATACACACACATATACATACATACACACATACATACACACACATATATACACACACACAATTTTTGACACCACTTTGCAGACGGTTCCCAGACGGGATGCTGTCAGTGTTATAACATGCTCTTAACAGTGATAATGCAATCAGTTCAATTAAGTTTGGTTCGCAATACCTGTCTTTAGTTGGATAAGATCTTCTGTCTGCCCCTTCCTTATCAGTACGCACATAATGCTTTTCATTGCCCTCATATCTCCGGTCATTGTATGATCTACTAGGGTGACTGTGCTCCCCAGGTACAGAGTCTCTACTTGGAGCGTACATCTTCTTCTTTACATCAGTTTATTTTGAAGTCATCAGCTGACTAAAATGTTAAAAAATAAAATAACACAACTTTAAAAAGGAAACAAAGTACGACTATCGAAAAAGGGTTTCATAACACTTTAAATGTGTGAGGGTGTTGGGACTTGGGGTGGGGCAAAACACGAATGAAACACTCTCCGATTAACAGCTACGCACAAGCATAAAAATAACTAAATTCCAAGAACAACATATATCCCGAAGAAACGACCTGACAATACCTAATAAAAGTTTTTTTCTTCCTAAATTTTAGGCTTAACGTCTTCACAGAACAGCACTCTCAGTTGTCCCTGAAAAAGGTACCTACTTTTAAGAACTTTGTTAACATATAAAATATTAACTTTAAAAGGTAAGCAAAACGTATACATCATTTAACCGTTGCCTATTCAGAGTAATATATAGAAACGTTCAAAATAAAAGAAGTACCTGAGAGACATTAAGCTTGTTGTTAAACTAGTAAACATAAATTCCATTTGACTAAAAGACAACAGAAAGCTGCAGCACATACCAGTCAATTCTAAGGTTTAACAGGTTGTTCCACTGTGCACACACCTCTATTACACCTGCTAGAACCAGCGTTAACCTACACCGTAAAATAATAACCACAGCCACGAACTAAAGGTAGAGAATGGTAAAACAGCAAAAAATCCGAAATATGTGTATATAAATATAAATCGCAGGTCTAAAACACTCCAAATACTAACAAACAAGTAGTTTTCCTCTCAACTTCTTCTCCCCAGCCCTAAATTACAGCTTCAGAGTACTATTGCTCAACCGGCCCTATTCTCGCGTGGTAACTCACAGCTCCTCCTTTCCGTCATGTTCAGGTAAAAAGGTAGAACCGGAAAACTCTGATGTTGTTTATTTACTTGGGGCAATGGACTAGTGGGTTTCAGTCTTAGCCATAAGTTACTTACAGCGGCACGTTTAAACAAAGTTAATAGTGTTCATTCATAACATCTTATGCTCGATAATTTACAACAGTATGCGATTGTTACTCTTTGTTAAGATTTAAGTCCAAATGGACCATATTTTTAGTTTTGCACAGGGTCAAAGGCTCCAGAAGTAGAAAATTAAATATCAGAAGGCCACCCCATGAATATTAGTAGATTTATTTTACTGGATTCGTTAACTGGTGTAGAACACTGATCTCTTGAGGTTTTATTTCAGGCTCAGACCAGGTGTAAAAACATTGCCCGTGGAGGGAATTAAACATGCTGGTAATACTTAACACGTGCTAGAGTTGTTGCATTATACCCTGGTGCTGCGGTAGCGTTGTCGCCTCCCAGTAAGACGCTGTCCGGTTCGATTCTCAACTAGAGTGTCTTCTGCGTGGAGACATGCGTGAATGGGCGTACTTTCGTTTAAGGTTGTGCGTCAGGCTGGTAACTCGGCACGTAAAAATCAACTACCAATCATTAGCGGACCGGAGTTCCGCTGTGGCGACCCCTAACCGGGAAAAGCCGAAAGACACAACAACAAAAAGTGCAGGAAACCCTAATGCTGCAATGCACTATCAGCAAGCCAGTCATCTGGAATAGAAATACAAGCCACACAGCCTTCTGGTCTTCTAGGACCAAGGGTGGGTATACTCCATGTTGCACCACTGACATTTTCTAAAGGAAAGTCTGACATTCGAATGTCCGTTATTCCTGCATTTATTCATCATTGTGCCTGTTAGACTAGATTGCCCAATTAATGCCAAAAAGGTAAATAATTAGTGAATCAACAGATGTGTGCAAAGTGCAGGCAGTCAGGCCAATGTAACAACTATCTTTTACATTGAAGCAGAAACTCCTCTTGCAAGATGAATCAACCATTCCAGAAATGTATGCACATCAATTCAACTGATGCCAAAACCACTACACAAATCATCAGGTGTCTGCGAAATCATGATGAGCAGATCCTACGGCTTTGCTCCCCAGCCTGTCCTCTTCACTACAAATCATGCTAGGGTCTACTTCTCTGTCCTGGGCTCAGAGTCATCAGGGTTGACTGTGACTTGTATGAGAGGAAGGAGGCCAATCTGAACAAGCCCATGTTTCTATCCCCAGGCCCCCTGGCATGTAGTGAACTCAAAGAGCCATCTCCGTTCTAGATTTGTGCTCAGATTTAATATGCAGCTTGCTGCACAAACATACATTAAATGGGCATATAGGTCAGGTCTGTGCACACCAAACAGGCCTCATAGAATTGCAGATTATGGCCTAACTTCCATAATGCCCTGCCTCAAATTTTCAAGTGGTTGCCTCTGCAACACCTCCTTTGGTTTACAATATAATATGACCTTACCAGACAGTTGACCTCTTCTGAACTGGGGATGATGTGGCTTCCCCAGAAAACCGTTCAAAATGCAATCTAATAAAAAGTACTCCCCCACACCTTAGTTATTTCATTTCCATTAGCTAAAACATTTCATCAGTGTCTAACTAAACCTGTAACCTTCTCCCTCAGGTCAGGACCCCAGCAATGTGTTTGGTGATACCTCCAAACTTGACAAGCAAAATGCAGATTCCCTGTCTAGTCCTGTCCTGGAACATTTCTGGCTGCTGTTCTCTGCCCTTTTTCTGTTCTGCTGACAAGCTTAATGAATCTGGAGTTCCTCTAAACCAAGATTATTAGTATACCTCAGACAAGGTAAAACCACTATGTAAACAATTTCCTGATGCATGATCCCAACAAAGTGAAACCAAGTAAAGTTTAAATATTTTCAAACTATAAACTTTTATGGATACCTTAAGCTACTACTGTGTGGTACCAGATTTGTATTGATTTAAACCATTTGTTAAAATGGGATATGGGCCGGTCATCAAAACTTGCTGCAACCTAGGTTCAGGAAGAGCACAAAATAATAACCATACCATGTGGTCAGTACATCTCTCACATCATACAAAAAGACAGTGTCCATTAACAAAGCACAGATAACAGGGATAATTTACAATAACACAAGATAGCCAGTGCCTGTCACAGAATTTCCCTTGTATGAAAATAAAATACTTTCATGGCCAAGTAATTTCATTTTTAACTATTATTTTACAAATGAAGACCCAGTGGCATTCAAACAAGCCTATAGACTCCCTTGATCATATGAACTTACATTACATGAAGGTCCCCTTTATCTGTTTTTATTAGCTTAATAGCTTTATAACCAACCTGGTTGAAATTCAAATGAAGCATAATAGCTGATGTTTTATATTCTGTGCCCTGCTTTAATAGACTACTTGCTGCTTATGTTTTTTTTTAATCTTATTCTAATACTGTATGCATTGCTGTCTCTCTCAACAATTTTCAGTCTTATAAATAAAGTTAAGACAGAACCATCCTAATCTTTGAAGTACACATACTGATATGAATTAAATGTATTCCTGTATGTCTAAGTATTAAGACATAGAACAAAGATTCCTAAACCAAAACTTCAGGAATGCAGTCAGAAAAGCTTCTGTGCATGAGACTGGAACTGATTTTCTTGTTTTTCTGTAAATATGTAGGCCATTATTAAGAGTTGATGGGTGGGCCCGGAATTATTGACACTGGGACTGAGCAAAAGCTGGTGTTCTCAACTGACACATTTCGATATGCCCCTTTTTTGTCTTTCTAAACGTTTATCATTGTAACATATAAAGGGGGCTTCTACCCTCCCTTAATCTCTCACGTTTAGCACTTTTTTCCTTTCAATTATTTACATAATGTTTAAGTTGGGAGTTAGGTGGCAGCAACCCCATTATGTTCAGATGCTATTAAATTGTGTACTCTTACTCAACATCCAGTTCTTTGCAGACTGCCTTGTAATCAATGCAGAGATGGTAGTGTAGCTGCAGGAACTGTAGTTTGTACGGTTTTCCAGCTGAGCATGGCTTGTCCAAGTGTTTTGAAAATATGAGTGTTTCTGGTAGAAACACAATAAGTATGTGCCTGGCTATGTGTGGTATTGCAGTCACTTGTATTTCAAACACAATTTACATTCTTCTTGGAGTTATAAATCTTATGATTGCTTTTAAAATGGCATACATATCATGAGTTGGTTGTGTATTAAAATGCCGTTTTTATAAAGTAGATATTTCAGCATTGCTTGTTTTTTTCAGTTAATATTATTAGGTTTACCTGCAGGTTCTTTTAAGTGAGCATAGCATAGGTTTCTGTTGTGATGGAGCATGGATAGTGAAAGAGTGGTGCTTGGTAATGCGCATTCTAGCCACAGAGTGGTAGTTATAATAGTAACATTCACCAATATGTAAATATTAGTAAACCCTTTACAAACAGTTCACATCTCTCTACTGTACCACATTATGATTAACCATACCTTATTCTGAGTCTTAAACATACCTGCTCCACATTGAAAGGATTTTTTTATCCATATTGGGAGGGTGGCCTAATGGTTAAGGTGCTTGCCTTACAAGTACGAGGTGCAGGGTTTGAGTCTCACAAGGGATAATTGGCTAGGCTTAAAATGACCCACAAGGGCAGTTAGCCTAGTACTAATCTATGAACCTATTCATAGTTAAGAAGTTCTAAACAAATTTTTATGGTAAATAATACTGAAACCCATGAACTAATAAACAAAACTTACTATCATGGCTCAGTTTCCTTGATTAAAGGTTAGCAAGTGTTCCTGTTTTGCCCATTTTCTATAGTGCCAGAGGTAGTGTTCCAAATTTTGGAATTATATATTCTGAATATCTCCACTTTATACTCTTCCTGCTGTGTATTGCTGAATTCTTATCCCACAATGACATAAATATGAATTTGCCAATTTTGCCTTTTAGTATGCTTGCACATTTATGAATCAGACCTATGAAATATGCAACTTCTATTAGTTCCATGTCTTGTGACAAAATGCTTATGCACAGTTAACAGTTTCAGAGGCACTTTGACTTATCTTATTGATTTGTCTTTGAAAACAACAAACAAGTGAACAAATACATATTCATACCTTACATCTCCTTACTCTTCCTTCTTTACTCACTTCCTTACTTTTATCAATTTCTCTCCCCTGGCTTTCTCTCTAAATATACCGTAAGCCTGCTTTTCTCTCACTTTGTATTGCAATTCCCATTTGTATTATACTAATTTACCTTTCATTTCTCTATAAACTGGCTAAACTTTCTCTAAGTATTAAATCATTGTCATATAACTTGTATATGTTCTTAACCAATGTTTTCATATTATATCTTATTTGCTATAACTATTTAAACTGTATTTTTTGTATTATTTTTAAAGACTGTGAAATTATTGTTTTTAAAATGTTTTTTAATACTTTGGAGCTTTTCTCCCTGGGCATCTAGCTGAAAGTGGGTTCCTACCCAGTCGGCCTTTCCCAGTAATCAAATGTCAATAAATAAATAAATAAACTCTTTCAGGAAAGTGTGTAGAAAAGCTTAAATGTTTTGGTTGTTTTAAGCTTTTTCTTTTAACAGTGCACCCCATGCTGTTTTATCTGTACCCATATCCTTCCTTACCACCCGTTTCACTATTAAACCTCTCTTGTTTCATTTAACCTGTAACAGTGACTTTGGGGGGAATGGGAACAATGTAGCAACTTTGTTTTTCTTTTTCTTCAATTGACTTGTAATGATTAACTCAGAAAGCAGGAGGAATCTTACAGGTTAATGGAAACCTTCTGAACAAATCTGAATTATTTCAGCCCTCTCCTGATAGAGTTATGCAAGTGCCCTAATTGTTACTTATTTATCTAATGTTTGTTGAAAGGGTTGGTGGTCTGATAGAATACCCTTTTTAGCCACTATTTGAGACATATGGCACCACAATATATACTTACAATGTCATACAAAGAACTAAAATAAAGGCAGCAAGCAAAACAAGTGAAATGACAAAACATCAACAATTATTTAGCCAAAACAAAGGCACAAAATATAAGTATACATATGTCAAGGACAAAAGGAAATAAATCAAAGGACAATGCTTAATAAAAGTACTTAAGGAAGTGTTCCATTTTAATAACCACAGGATATCCTTGGTATTTCATCTTGGTTAACTACAGACCCCGAATCTGACCTGAAAGATGGAAAAAGATTCAAATATAGGAATAATCTTATCCAGGTTAAACACAATTGTTAACCTGCATCTTTAAAGCAAGATCATTGAATTCCTAATTTTGGTGTGACTTTCTTTAAGAGAGTTTCAATATATTTACAAACAAGATTGGCAAACCTGCCAGATTAATTTCAACTATAAAGAAAAATGAGATATCAAAGTGCGTGAGAACAAGCAGTGCACTCAGCCACGTAGCCACAAGGTTAGAAAGTTGACACATGGACTACTAAGCACATTTTTAATAAAAAAAAAAGAAAACGGGAACTTTGAAATCTGGAAGAAATCAAAGAGTTGTCTTTAAAATTCATAAGCAGATGAAAGGCATGCCACTCTATATGGGAGTTGGGGGGGGGGGCTGTTGAGTATCCATCTTTGCCATACTTGCCATGTGGTACTGAAAAATGAGAATGCCCAAGGAGACTCCCTTAAGCTTTTTTTAATGACTTAGTCAAATATTTCAATGCGAGAATACCCATTTATTCATTTATCATATTCATCTGCCTGAAAATTTGCATTTTTTTAAGTAAGACCCAGGTTAGATTTCTAATACAAACAAGCCTTATTTTTGTAACAGCACCCATTAAGCAGATCAAAATTCTGTTATTATTATATAAGCAAGCATGATTTACGTCATACTCCATATTCAGGTTCCAATATTATGCCGCCAGTTTCTGTGTTGATGTCCTACTGCTCCTTCCCTGTACTTCCAGATACTTATAAACTTTATTTGTGAAATCTCTGATACAAGTTCTTTAATGTTTTCTGTAGATCACTTCCCTGCTTCACTTCCTTTTTGTTTCAGTATTTCTTTCTGCTTGTCCTTTGTGCATTTACTGTTTTCATCACTGATGTGGCCTAATCCTGTTTATTCTTCTATTGTATCACCTACCTCAGCTCCCAGCTACCTTTTCAGGTTTTCCCTGTCCCTAATTTGTTTTGTCTGCATTATAACTGTCCTAAACAATTCCGTCTAATCTACCTCCCTTTGGCATATTAATCCTGCCCCAAGGCAAATCTGCTGGGCCATTGATAACTCAGCTGCTTGCAATACATTGCAGAGGTAAGATTTACAGCAGGGTAATGAGACAAATTAGATTTATAAGCAGCTGCAAAATGTAGCATGCAATTTACAATGCATAGATATAGAAACAACCTGTCTATGTAAGCAGAAGGCACTAAACAGAAAATATGCTATAGAGAGTGATAGGCAGAGGGAAGGCTAGAGGAGGAAAGAGAAAGATAACAGATGTTGGCTTACACGAGATGGGCAGAAAAGGAAGAATAGGCATGAAGTAGGTATGGTGAGTGAGCCAAAGGTTAGGAAGTAGAAGTGTACGAGTTGGAAAAGATGAGAAAGAATGAAATAAAAGGGTGCAGCTAATTTAAAGATCTAAGGAGTTTATAACTGAGAAAGGTTGAATTACATAATTGGCTGTTAAGTCTTGGAGTAAGGGCTGAAGAGGATCACAATAGTGGGAGATGTAGGGATGGAAACTGTAGGAAGGTTTTTGGACAAAGGAAAATTACAGAAGTGAAACATAGAATTGAGTGTGTAGCATGTGTGTCACAAAAATTAGTATGATGTATAAAATAATACATGATGACTATAAGAATCAACCAGAAAAGATTAAAAATATTGAGAAGAGAGAACTGAAATGCAATATACAAAGGTAAAGTGGGATGACATTTGTTTGGCTCCCAGCTATGCAACAACATCCAGACGGTTTAAGATTTTTTTCTGGATGGATGTATCTGCATAGTTATTTTTATACCCCAAGCAGGTTTCAGATAATTTTCCTCAGGTACATAGCATATGTTTTAAATGTGATGGGAAAGAGAATGTAACTGTGGACATGTTGTTTTGCGAATGTAATGAGTTGGTATATTTTAAAAATTCTCTACAGAGTATTGTATCAGAAATGTTGGGGGACCAAATGATTTTAACTAAGAAAATATTATTTTTAGCTGACATATAGGAGCTAAACTACCTAGACATAATAAGGCCTTACTAAGTTTAATGCTACTGGATTCCAAAAAAAAAAATACTAGAAAACAGAAATCAAAATCTAAACAAACAGTAACTGAAATGTTGAGTATTGTAAAGGAGATAAAATAATTGGGGTAGTATCTTTAGGAAATGGAAGGATCAAAGTACATAGAAATAAATAGAGGCCAGGATTCACGAAGCCTCCGTGTAAGAGTTATAACTCTTACACGGAGGCTGCAGTTAAACGGAGTGATGTTAGCATGCTCTGCATATTCATGAGAGCATGCTGAATCACACCTAAGGCTAACATGGTCCGTGTAAGACAGTAGGGGGCGTGTCCATAGGCCGAGCCCTGCAAGCGGACACGCCCCAGAAGAGTAAAAGTGCCCAAAGTAAACACCCATGACAGAGTCCATGGAAATGTGAATAAACACAACACAACACATGCCCCCACAGACTACAAACATAAAATGTACAAATGAACATCTTATAATTTTTTTTAAATTGTAAAGATGTTTGCCCGTGAGTGCGCAGCCACAGTTAGCAGTCAGTGAGAAAGCATATAAGAACTAAATATGCAAAGTAAGCAAAGAAGCAATAGCATAGCGGTAGAGATGTCGGATGAAGAGAAGGCATCCATGGTTCGAGCCCCCACAACATCAATTTTTTTTTTTAGTAAAATAAGCACGATACAAGTCCCTGACAAATATGTACACATATAAAATCACAGTTTATGTAAAATGTAATGAAATAGTCCATTTATTTTGAAGAAATGTGAGGTAACAAAACAATAGAAAATGCCAGATGTGCCTATAGCTGAGCTACAGTTTAACAAGGTGAGTTCATCTGCCCGTAGCTGAGCAGTGGTTTAACAGGTGGAAAATGAGTGCCCGTAGCTGAGCAGTGGTTTCACACCCTGAAACTGTGTGACCCTAGCTGAGCTGAGCGTAATATGCATGCTGGCAGCCAAATGAGGCGTGAACCAGCGCACCCCATTTGCGCGGAGCTGCGCACCGCGCCAACAAGCTAACCGACGGGCAACGTTGAGCAAGCCGTATCAAAACTGCCTTTACACAGACACACCCCTCACCCAGTCTAGACTGTCATAAAAAATAAAAAGCAGTGGCCAGGTTCGAACCCAGGATACTATGCACCATAGTCAAGGTACTGAGCCACTAAGCCATGACAGCAGTACCTATAAATGCAGTAATAGCAAATATATAGGAATGAATAGAAAGTGGAGCATGACAAAGCAGGTTTTGTGAAGTGGATACAATTCCAAAATGGAGAATCACAGATAAGTGCGGGGAAAAAATGCATATATAAGCCCCATAGGCAGGAATACACAGTATAAACGATTGTAGAACTGACTTGCAGCCAGAATGTCAGGTGTAGGTGAGGGTAGTTGCTTTCGAGCACAGAGGTGGGGCGTTGAGGAGTCCAGATACATGGTCTGGCTCCTAGTCTACAGTCATGAGGCCCAACTCATGCAGGGCCAGGTCCTGTGGGGAGCATATAGGGCTGAGGCGTGGGACCGGTTGGCTCATGATCTCACCAGTGCCACAGGGATTCCAAGGATTGGTGAGCAGATCCGTCACCACCATGCGGACCTGAAGAGACGCAAGTAGGACCAATTGAACCTTTGGATACAGGAGGCCCGGCAAATGCCCAACGCCCCACTACTGAGTAAGTTACATTTAATTATGTATGTAAGAAATTAAATTAGCTGATATTATGGAGATGTGTATTTCAATATTACTTCATTTATATTACAGCTGCAGGTGTCCGTTCTGCGAACCGCAGAGCCTATGGTGATAGGCTGGTGCGGTTGCGCCACCAGCCAGGTCAGTAATCCACTCCCAGTAACTGTAAAGAAATATCAAAGTATGACAGTTAGCAAAAGAGTGCAGTGTAGTCACTAAGTAATAAAATGTGCAAGTAACAGTGTAAAAGTGTTTGCAAGTATTGCTTGATTACAAAAGTGTGTTGCAGTCTGTAATCCAAACAGAAAAATGAAAATGTCTGAAATAAAGTCTGAAATAAAGATGCCCCACCTGTAATATAATAGTACACAACCTGCAGCAGGCTGAAAAGTACAGCTGCAGAAGATGAGCAAATCACATGTGTGAAATATATCTCTGTTGAAATACTGAAACATGACATAAGTGAGACTGCTGGAAAGGATTGTAATAACTACAGGTAAAACATGTCAATAAAGCCTAGAAGTAAGTACCATCCTGAATAGTAAAATGAAAACAAGTGAGAGAGTGTGAGAAAGAGTTATGAATCCACCAATAAAGTAGTAAGAACCCCTGAATAAAGCATACTGAAGTCAGTACAGAATGAAATGAATGTGACAAGTAGAACCAAACTGCGAAATGTGTCCAAAGTGTTGCTGCAGCTGGAATGTGTATCCCAAAATCTGGATATGTTGCTCTCAGTCTGCAATATGCAGATAGTATGATTGTCTGAAATATCAAACATCCACAGTTGTCTATAGCTATATAAAGCAAATGTAGCAAGATGATGTAGCTGAACAAAGCCAGATATGGACGTGTATGAATAACAATAAAATGTATATTGATGTCGCAGTAACAGTCCTATCACCAAGTGGAAGTAGTTATCATATAGGAAACTGTAGTTAGAACAGTAGTGTGTATATATCTGTAGCTATTAGAAATGTACAGCATATGTATTGGTATTCGAAGGTGTTAATAATATTTTCTTCACCCTACCCTACAACCGCATATAATCCATTCCACATGAAATTGGTATGTGCAATCACAATTAACACCCCTGGACATTTGTCCTGTTGGGTCATAAATATTTGCATGTCCGTTGATGCATCTGCCCTGTTCATACATCCAAACCTGATGGCCTGTTGCCATCAATCAACCCTGCATGTTGTTGGACTGTGTATTGCTGTTCAGATTATGCATGTGTTATGCTCGCTGTTCAATGGTGTGAATATCTGGGTGTTTGGTTAATGGGAATACTAATGCATGCTGTTACAACTAATTGCAAATGGTATTGTATGTTACTAACCCAAACTGTCATGACATAATGCAAAACAAAGGACGACATGGAAGGCGGGTTCCAGTGGACCCACCTCTCCCACCTCAGCTGGCGAGTGCACCTGGCACTAGTGCCCAGTCTGGACCCTCCTCCGGTGGCCCTGCGCCACCTGTGGGTGGAAGCACTGCAGGGGATGGGGCCCATCCCCCCTCTGCAAGCGTGGCCGGAGGAGAACCACCACTCACCCTCCGTAGCGTCCAGACTGTGGTGCGTAGGGAGATCCAGGACTCTGTTCTTGGGCCCCTGCGCCAGCTTGAGGCACAGGTGGCACAACTTACAGGCATGCCTGTTGCCCGGCCTACACAGCCCCCAGCACAGCCCCGTCCTGGGCAGTGAAGGAACAGTGGCAACTGCCCATGGGTGGGGATATCAGTTCCACTGTTGCCATCTGTGGGCTCATGGGCTCTGGATATCCAAACCTCTGTCCCCGTCAATTGTGTAACCCCCCCACACGTGTCATACACCGCCCCTGTATGCGTCTTGTTTGTCTTGTCTGTTGACCTACCCAACCTACCTCTCCCAGCTATACCGACTTCCTTCACCTGACATACCACTCTCACCTGAAAAAAAGGGCACTCTGTACCCACAAAAAATTATACCCCATACATAGCTGCCCATTCCGCACATATGTCTGCCGGACATGGAAACTATCAATTACAATTGGCTGTACAACAAGTATTATTGTTGTCCTTACACCTCTCTCAGGGGTGGAAGGTATCAAATGTCACACCAAATTACAAACATATGCACAGATGTTGCTGATGAAGAAATGGGCAGCTATGGGCATTACCTACATCCCTCCTGCAAAACCCAAGCTTGTTTCCCTACTGCCTTACCCTCTTTGTGACCCCTTTTACACCACTTTCCTGTCTCCCCATTTTCATTTCTTTCAAAGAAAATAGCGCGGGTGTGCGCACGAGTAAGCACATTTAAGCGGTTGTAAGCGGGTGTGCGCGGAGCTGAACGCCAGTGCGTATGCGGGAGCTCTGCGCAAACCAGTGCTAACCCAGTTACAACTGCTTAAAAGTGCCTTAGGCACTGTGATTGACAGGTCCTGTAGTCAGTTCAAAAGCAAAATAAAATCCCACTGTCAGTCCTGAACCCAGGACCTTGGAAACAGTAGTCTGCATGACTTACCACTAAGCCATAACTGTTATACAAGAACATTGCGCTAAAATAAATATATCATGTAATAGTAGGAATGAATGTAAAGGGAATATAGGATGTGTAGTACACAAAGCATGTAATTTAGAATTACTGTAAAAACTAGTGGAGTTCCATAATAGTAGTGTGTGAACAGAAACAGCCATGCTAGTTGGTAGCTAGTAGGTAATAATGTCACTGTAGCACCTTGCAAGCCACACACATAGTCACAGCAGGATAATCACTGCCCATACCCCACAACCTCTTACAGGAACACATCCGGACCAAGTAATAAAAGATATGGAGCAAAGGGCCAAAACCAGGGACACATTACAAATAATGTTACAACAAACTTAGACAGTTCAGAGAGTAACAGGTTCTGCATTTTGTGGGATGTTTGGAAGGGTATGAAGTCTGAAACTTGAATGTTTGTCACTATATTCTGACTTGAGCCCAGAGTGATTTGCCAGAAAAAGCTGTGCATGAGATATTGACCAAAATATGAGGCAGAAATGTGGACAACCTGCAAATATTTGTACACATGAGAGGTTTGACACCACCATATTTGAATAGTTAAGAGCCTAGACATAGAAACAGTGGATGAGTTACAGGGATGCCCCACAGACTCCATGTGAAATGTACAAACAGTAGGCAGAAAGGTGTTACAACACATGCAATGGTAATTATGGAGTCCTGAAAGTATGCACCACTTGCATGGCAGAAAAAGTGTAGTAATACATATGCTCATGCTATCCCACAGTCACAACTGCAGCATACCAGACAATTTAATGGGTGTACCCCACTGATATGTACCATTCCATGAGGTAGATAACAGATGCATCTGAGAGTCTCTGGGGCCTGCTCAGCAGCATACTCAAATACCGTAATAGATGTCAAGGCCCACACCATGGCCAGACCACACTGCATGCTGTAACACCCTAGCAGATATAGCAAGCATTCCAAGGTGTGAATGTACATGGAAAATAGGAAAGCCACAGCAGCACACTACAGTCAGGACACCTAGCAGGTATACAAGTAGTGACTGTAAAGGGCAACTATTGAAGCCATAGCAACAAAGTGCAAGCAAAAGTGCAAGGAAAGCACACACACACACATTAATAGTAGTAGTAGTCGTAGGTGTCAGTATACATACACAGTTAGTACAGGAAACTGGAGAAATGAATGGAGGAATGTTAATCTACAACACAGCTGGAAATATGAGAGAGATACCAACCTTTACACTCACAGAACATTGTTCACAGCATACCAGCATGGTCCCTGCCCTTAAAATCTGAAAGGGCTATGCCTATCCCACATACCTTTTTATAGCACTGTTCTGAAATCACAGTGAGAACTGCAATCAGTACACAACTGGCTGCATGCAATTAGCAAATGCTGGCTAACAATTGGTGCAGAGGCCATCACATGGACATATGCAGATACCTACAAAAGTATGCTGTACTCCCAGTCCACACATGCAATACTTTCATTGCACCCTGAGGAGGAAGTGAAAGACAGACAGACAGACAGAGAGAGAGAGAGAGAGAGACAGAGACAGAGAAAAACGAAATTAAACATACACAAACAAAACTGTTCAGCAACAGCCACCTGAAAGCTGACAACTGGCAAGTGGAGCAGCAGGACACAAAACCAGACGACAACACAAGCAGCTGTGACAAACACAGGTAATGTAAAGTAATACTATAAAGGTCTACATACTGTGAACCCTCCATATGTGTCATTGGTCTGTATCCATATGTATATGAAGATATGCAAATGGCAGGGGACATACAGCAACTATCAGCGACGGCTGTACATACATTTGTATGTGAGAGCATCTATGTGCACATATCAATGTAGGTTGAATGTAGGTTGAAGTGCAATGTACAAAGTAGGTTTCACAGTTATGTATGTTTAGCAGTATGTTAATGTGTGTATGCAGTATGGTAGACAAACATATTGATATACCTGTCTATCATATGGATACGTATGTATGTCAAAATATGTATGTATATATATATATATATATATATATATATATATATATATAATATGCATATATGTATACATACATAGAGAGAGATGTAGGAATACATAGACAGATGTAGATAGATAGAATATGTACAACCATATATATGTTATACACACATACAGATATAGATATATGTAGATACATATACATAGACAGACTGATCTGACTATCTACAGGTATGACTGTATATGACGACCTCAACACCCCTGTCCCACCCCTCTGTCACCCCTCACCCCGTCTGTGTCACCCCCCCATATCTATAGCAATATATGTACATCAATATATATATGTGTATATGTATACAGACATATATATATATATATATATATATATATATATATATATATATATATATATATATATACATATATATATATATATAGAGAGAGAGAGAGAGAGATGTATATATATATTCTGAGTGAGGCACATGTGTACAGATGTATTGCAACAGGTGCCTGGTGACAAAGGCATGGAGTGAACACCAGTGTCAAAACTGGAGTACCATACCCCATTTCGAATCACCTACACCAGTAACCACCAGATATGTGATTGGCTGCCCACCACTGCATGTGTCAGGGGTGAACAGGGTCATAAATGTGTACAATAGTCCCCCCAATGATATTCACAGTGGCACACTATTCCTGGAATACCTGCACATGGTATGTGTCAGCAGACATGGTGTGTCAGCTATGGACATGTAGGTCAGTGTACCCCTCCACACCACATAATGGCTGCCATGGTATGTACCTCACATGACAGCTACAGATATGGAGAAGGACACAGTGACATGTACAACACTGTGACAATGCACTCAAACACATTACCAATGCACAGTGACTGACAACACCACAGAGTACACACATACTACCCACATAGAGGTTACCACTCCTGGATTTACATACGTAAGTGTATTAACAATACCTGTAATAGTCTTGATAGTAATAGTAATATTAGGCTCACTTAGTAGTGCTCTTTGTATGCATGCAGGTGTGTCTGTGTCTGTGTGTTGATATCACGCATACTGAGTAGTGTACAATTGTGTGCAACTGTGTGCATGTGTACGTGTGCATGTGTGCATGTGTGCATGTGTGCACCTGTGCATGTGTGCACCTGTGCATGTGTGCATGTGTGCATGTGTGCACCTGTGCATGTGTGCATGTGTGCACGTGTGCATGTGTGCACATGTGCGCATGTGTGCATGTGTGCATGTGTGCATGTCTGGACCTGTGCATGTGTGGATGTGTGCATCACTGGTAATATTGTGTAGACATTGTAAACTGTGTTTCCTGTTTCCCTCCCACAGGTTCTGGTGCTGCTCTGGTGTCATGCAGCAGGGAACCTGAATCAGGTGCCATGGGTACTGATAATGATGACATCTGTGTAATGGCACAGGAAGGTATGCCAGGGTCCATCATTGGTCAGCCGATTGACAGTACACAGCTGTCAACCCCATCAATGCGCACAGTTATCCTGCCAATACACCCTTTGTCACCAATGTCCCTAGGTGATGGACAGCATACAGTGGGCATTGACCAGGGTAATGTGGTATCTGTGGCACATGCCTCCCCACACAGCAGCCATGGGCATGGCCCTGAGATGGTACCACACAGACAGATGTCCAGGGGTTCTCATGGGAGCATCCGTGGGCATACTGCCCCTGTCAGAAGTGCCCACAGAGGTCTTACAACCTTAGCTATGTTTTGGGCTGTCAGGCAGGCACAGTCACGTATGGAATGGTACACCAGACAGGGTCTGAGGGAGCTGACAGCATGTTGCACAGCCATGATTGACAGTATGTGTGACATTGCGGCTGCCATCCGTAATTTCACCGATGTCATAGACAGACGTTGTGGGGACATATTAGACCGGTTCCACAACTACATGTCCATGAGCCAGGGCGATGGTGGACGGTTGAGGCATCGACGTGGGTGTATGCCAACAACAGAAGCAGCTGGCAGTCATCGTGGATGACAAGAGGGCCGCGGCCACCCCCATAGTGCCAGCAGCAGCCCCAGCAATGCTGGGTCTGTGCTGTCATCAGACCGCCCCAGGAGACCACGTGCACGTGGCTCTGGCCAGGCCCGACAGGGATCTGTGTCCAGTCAATGAACACCTGCTTCTAAAGACAGTACCCAGTCTGGGTTGGTACCGGATATGGTCCGTAGCACCCCTGCAAGGCACAGGTACCATGTCCGTGGCCAGAGGCACTGATCTGTATGACCTGGCAGGTACAGTCTGTGGCTGTTCACAAACACCAGTATATGGCAGCCATGAGGTGGAACTGTGTGCATCCATACACACATGCGAATTGACAACACCTAGGGCTACCGCATGCACACACTGCATCAACATTGCCCCACCTTGTACTGCTGCCCCTCACCAATACACATACACATATATGTCAATCTGTGGTATCGGTGGCTGACTCAGGCATACCAAGTTCACACCCTGTGCATATGATGAGACTGTGCCACCTCCTGCAATCTGTAACATCAGTGCAGGTACAGGTTAACATGTTGCTGATGCACAGGGTGACTACATAGACGTGTAGTAATAGTATCATGTTGTTAACAGTACTGTGTGCTGAAATAATTGTGGGTATATCACAGCATGCCTGATGCAGTAAGGGTATGATTGGCATGTACTGTTGTCTACACCCATGGTAAGTACCATAGTGTATCATCTGCACATGTTGGAATACTGGTGGTAAGGATGTCAACAGAAGGCTACATACATAGGTAGCACAGGGGATAAGGTAATGAAAGTATTAATACGCAATGATGGACATGTAAACTGCAAGTGGCATGTTGCCCACACTGGACTCTGCAATGAGGATGTTTGAGGATGTTGATATGTGTGCAGTACTACACGACTGGTACAGGACACACAGGAGCACCCTAGCACTGCAAGCTCACATCTCATACCATGCTAGACAGCCCCAACACACAAAACTAACTGTCACAGGAGGAGAGTCCCTATACATGTCAGGGATACTGTGGTGGCAGACCAGGTAGCATACATCCTACTAAGTATGGAACCACTGAGTGAAGGCTCAGTGTCTGTTATTTGACATGTGTATTACTGCAGGTATGAGCACATGAGTTTCCATCCAGTTATTGTACATCCTGACAGTACATGGTCTGTACACTTGTGTGCACTGAGACTGGACCCTAGCCATCTGACCTGTGTATTTCCATGTACATGTGCATAGTGCCTGCATACTTGCAGTGTTACCTACTGGAAGTGGTACAGCTTGTTTGTTGTACAATGGACTACATGCAGCCCTGCTTACTGTAGCTTTGTTTGCATGCATGTTTGCTTGCAATTACCCTGGAATACTGATCCCACCTGCAATGCATAGTTACAGAGCTCCTGTGGACTCCTAGTGACATCTGCATAGCTTACTATATGTATGTCCATGTCTCACTTGACAGAATGTCACTGTTTGTCCTGTTCACATGTACATTGCCTGTGACACATTGCATATGACTTACCTGGCATTTGTCCACGTGAGCAGTCATATATGCTACTGCTAACTAATCACAGGCACTACACCCTCACATATTCATCTTCTGTTGAACCACCTGCTTTGCTAGGGATGGCTTGCACCTGTCACCCCTGGGCTTTCGGATATTGGCAAAGGCTCTTGCTACCCCCATAGTGCCTTTGTTAGGCAAGGCTCAAATGACAAACCCACCTTCATAGGTATTACAAGGGATTAGAAACTAAGAGTAATGCTACCCAACGCCAGAAGTCTAAACCTCAAGATGCATGCACTCAAAACTCTCCTTAGCATGGAGAACATCGATATCTGTGCAGTAACAGATGCCTGGTTCAGGGCTACTGAGAGCACCCCAGCACTACCAGGTTATACCTCATACCATGCTTTTCAGCCCCAAAACTTGGAACGAACCACAAAAGGAGGGGGGTATTGATATTTATCAAAGATACACACACCTCCAGGTTGGTGGCAAACACCAAGCATCAGAGACTATCCATGTGCAACTAACAATGGGTGAAACTTCCTTCCAGTTTATAGCCTGCTACAGACCACCCTCCCAAACCCAAGAACTGCACTCAGCCTTCCTGAGAACAGTGGAAAATATGAAGGTCTCTCCGAACACCATTATATTGGGCGACGTCAACTACCCAAACATAGACTGGGAGCATGACTCTAGCTCCAACACCCTAGGCCAAAGATTCCTAGAATATATGAGCTCAAATGCTATGGAACAACTTGTTACCACTCCCACAAGAAGGGGAAACATACTGGACCTGATCATCACCAACATGGGGACTCTATGCTCCAGACCAGAAGTATCCCTCGCTGGTAAGATCAGACCATAAACTAATCTCACTGGATATTCACATCCCGACCCCACCCCCTGCCCAGAACACCACAGTGAACAACTTCTCTAAAGCAAATTCACACTCCTCAAAACTGAGGTGGAAACCTTCAAAGCCCCTGGGCCTGTGGAAACTACAGACCAGACCGCAGATTCCTCTATAAACGCATTCTATGGACACCTTCAGGAATGCATGGATCATGTGATCCCGAATAAAACCAAGACCCAATCCTCCAAAGGCAGACGTCCTGTCTGGTGGACCCCAGCCATAAACAAACTACACAATAGAAGGAGGAAGCTACTAAATGATACAGCAAAATCCCAAAAAGGGAAGGCATCACTGATCAGTATTAGCAAATAACTACAGGCACTCATAGGATTGTCTAAGGCCAGCTTCGAGAGAAATTGCACAGGACACTAAGGATAATCACAAGACTTTCTTTAGTTATGTTAGAAACCTGGGTGGTAATTCCCAGATATGCTCAGAGGTAGTCCAAAATGTCAATAGAAACACCAAACCCACAGACATTGCCAACATTTTAGCTGACAGGTTCAGCGCAAACTCCCCCCCCTCCACACCGAAAGGGCAAATATGTATCCCAGCAGAGTGCTGCCCCCCCCTTACATCTCAGATGCTCAGGTAAGAGCCACCCTCTCCAAAGCAATACACACTGCATCAATGGGACCAGACAGTGTCCCGGGCTGTGTCCTACATGAACTCTAAGAAGAGCTACAACCAAACATAAAACTGCTGTTCAATCCCAGCCTTACTACAGGATATGTGGCCAAAGAGTGGCATACAGCAACAGTGGTCCCTCTACAGAAAGGTGGTGCCTCAACAGATCCTGGACACTATCGCCCCATAAGCCACACTAGCTCGGTCTGCAGAGCTATGGAAAGGATCATCATGGACCTCATAAATAAAGATATTGGGGACCTACAGACACTGGATCATACCCAGTTTGGCTTTGTTAAGGGCAGATCCTGCCTCTCAAACCTGGTTGATTTCTTTGAAACAGTCACCAAGGCCATTGATGAGGGGAAGGTGGTCCACACAGCCTACCTGGACCTCGCAAAAGCCTTTGATACAATACCCCACTCGGGCAGTCTAGAGAAGCTCACCAGCTTAAATATAAGTCCCTATGTCACTAGATGGATTGCAAACTTGCTCAAGGACAGAACCCACATGGTTAGAATTGCTGGAGCCATGCCAGACTCCAAACCAGTTACAAGTGGTGTCCCACAAGGCTCAGTCCTGGGACCTCTCTTGTTTGGTATATATTTATCGGAGGTACAGGCCAACATGGAAGGACTGTGGCTGACCAGATATGCAGACGACTGCAAACTGGCCGCCATAATCGACTCTCCAGCCGACACAAGCATCCTCCAAAAGGGCCTCATAGAAACAGACAACTTGTGCCAGAGCCATGGCCTCAAGCTGAATGCAAAAAAGTGTATAGTCATCCCCTTTGGCAAAAACAAAGTGCCCACAAAGTACCACAT
Source organism: Protopterus annectens (assembly GCF_019279795.1). NCBI lineage: Eukaryota > Metazoa > Chordata > Ceratodontiformes > Protopteridae > Protopterus > Protopterus annectens. The sequence continues at coordinate 853,278,771 of NC_056731.1, forward strand.
AGGTGGTAATCCATTAAGTACAGAAGAAGTAATTAGGGACCTGGGGACCCAAGTTGATAGCAATCTCTCATTTGACAACCACGTGGCCAAAGTGATTAGAAAGACATTTTATATAGCCCACCCCATCATGAAGGGATTCACATCTAGATCAGGGGAGGACATCGTGCCTCTTTACTCATCTCTCATCAGGCCCATAATTGAGTACAATGCCCCTGTTGGGATGTACCTTACCAGACACCTGCAGCAACTGGAAAGACCCCAAAAGTACCTCACCAAGAGGATCAAAGGGCTCAAACAGATGCCATATGCTGACCGGTTAAAGAAACCCCAGCTCTACTCAGTGGCATACCGCCTGTTCAGAGGCGATCTGTGCCTGATGTATAAAGCCATGTCAAACCCGGAATTAATGGGCATGCTGCACCTGAGAATATCCAAATCCCATCAAGCTACACGCTTGAGAGACTTGAACCTCAGCACTGAAATAAATAGGACATGCTGGAGGGCATATTCATAACCCAGAGGCTCACTTCACTCTGGAATAAAATCCCAGTCCAGGTTAGGCAGAGTCCCTCATTGACTCTCTTCAAGAGGAATCTTAATGAGTGGATGGGACATTGTAGGTTTACCCCGGGTATCACTTCTGTGTCACTGTTAGACAGAGGCACAGTATACTAACCTCAAAAAAGGGCATGGCAAGATATATTTACAATGGATGGCAACAGCCAAATACATTCTGGCTAGGTTTATAAATGCCCTAGGGCAGATAGCCTAGTATGAACCTATGAACCTATGACCATATGTACCTTGTTCCCCATTGGCCCTATGTGCTGTTAATCACCATGGTAATCACAATACTATTGTAGCATGTGCAAAGGTCAGTTGTCAGTCACCTCTATGGTACAGTTGTGGAATATGTGGGTCATGTGGCAATGTCACAGCTGCCACATGTACACAGTCAACCCTCTCCCCTACACATGGACGTACAACACATGTATGAGATGGGACCACATAGCCGAACTGGGGACTAAGCACTCTGAACCCAGTGCTGGCATAACCTGTCAGGTAGCATGAAATACTACAGTGACTACAATACCAGTCTGATGTAGACCTACACTGACAGCAATACAAGCACGTGAACACACTGGGCCATTTGTGGAGCCTAAGAATAGCATCCTGCCTGAGCAGCAGACACCTCTGCAGCTGGCACACAGGCATACGTTATGCCAGAACACATCACACATAACACATAGCACACAAATTCTGTGTGCCAAACAGTCACAGCCTGTACGGCTAGACAACACACCTGCCACAGTTGTGTTAGGTACCTTTATTGTCCGGTACAGTGAGGTCACGCTCACCAGGCCGGACAAGGTGAAGGTCACAGTGATATGCCCATGGGGCACTATGGTCCACCACATAACACAAGCATACAGGTCAGTCAGAGGCATGGACACATATGACTCAGTCATTGTCCATGCCACATACCTTCTCCTGCTGTACTTATAGGGTGCTGACATCATCAGTGTTTAGAAAGGGGAATGTGCATCCTGTAGTGTGTTCTCCTAGTTGGCAAAAGGGACAAAAGAGACGGACGCATTAGCAGAACGCACTATCCAGATTACTGGGCATCTGTTCTGCACCTGCAGCATTTATAGGGTGCTCACATCATTATTTCTACAGAGGTATGTACATCTAGTACTACCTGTCAGGTGGGGGATAGCATATATATGCATTTGCAGCCACCTACGTCAGGGTCAGATATGCACATGGCACTGGCAGGTTATGTTTTATACCATGCTTTGTGACCACAGGACCTGTAACACACAACACAACCAGTCCTGTCCACCCCTCCCACATCCAGGACACACGCTTTGCTTCCCTGGGCACAGTGCCAAGATATGCAGGTGTTCACATACACCATTCCAGTTGTTAACGTCAGGTACAGGCATATTGTCTGTGGGAACTACTTAGGCCTCTACAACATTACCCTACAGCCACTACAATTTGTGAGTCCATGTGCTATGGCAGAACCACTCACCACAGCCACAAGGGGGAATACATATTGCACCTGACCATCTACAACATGGGTACTCACTGTTCCACACCAGAGGTAGACCACCATTGTTGATATCTGACCATACCCACCTTTCCCTGGCCATCCATATCCCATTCCCACCCCCAAACTGTATTTATCAAAAGCAGACTTTACACTTGTGAAGACTGGGATGGAAGACTTCAAAGGACCCATGCTGGTGGAGTATACAGGCCACTCTGCATAATCCTCGACAATTGCATTCTATGAGCATGTGGAAGATTTGCATTGATCATGCTATCCCAAATATACCCATGACTGCTCCACAACAGGACACCTGTCAGATGTACACCAGCCATATATGAGCTGTCCAACAGAGTGAGCTAATACATTGCAGAGCAGTAGCCCACAGAGGGAGGACATCTCTGAACAGTACCGGCACGACACTTCAATCCTTCATAATCATCAGGACACAGTGTTGACAGTGAAATTGTCCAGACAATGCAGATAAGGCTCCCCTCAGTCTGTTATTGACACCCACTTACTGTTAGAGGTCCTCAGCAACCCTCTTCCAGCACACACCAACAACATGGCTGTGGCTTAGCAAATTCAAACCCTGGGATCTCCACTGTCTCCCTGCTTGACAGAGGCACAGCACACTAGCCTCACACGATGCCTTATGTGACCTACTTTACAGTGGCACAGTAGACTACTGTACTGGGGAGGCAGACGCCAAGCACACTCTGGCTAAGCTGTCATCCCCTAGGGCAAACAGCCTAGTGTTGACCTCTACACCCATATGTTTAATTGTCAAATGCACATTATTTGTTGCTGATAGACTGTTTGCAGGTCTTTATTGCCATAGCATTCCCTGTTTGTATGAACAAGTTGTGTATCTGTGGAAGATGTTTGCATATGGGAGGGATCCACTATATCATGTATGTCTCTATAGTCATTTAACTGTGTGCACTGGGCAGATTGCTGTAATGTGGTTGGTTCCTGGAATAACACGTACAAATACCAGATATGTGTGGCCAACTGCTAAACTGAGATTTGGCCTAAGTGTGTGAGCATGCCCAGTTCAGCCTTCCCATGGCATGTTGTCTGACATATGTCTCATTTATCAAAGTGTGTGAGCATGCCCAGTGTGAGCTTTCCATATGTTGAACTCTGCAGCCCATCACATTTGTGGATGAGTGTGAACTTCAACAAATATCTCCCGTTTATGGTTGTGTGTTGTGTGTCATGTTGTGTAGTTACTGTCCGACTGCTTTGTGTGTGAACACAACAGGGATTATACTGTGCCTGCAGGGTTTGCATGGGATACTTTGCATACAGTTGTCAACATCCTTTCATACTGACCTAACACTGTAGTACTGTATAGTGTACTGGTTCAGTACTTTCACTGTAGTGGACAGTATCCTGGGCTTTAGTCCTATCACTGCTTTACATTTCCATAGTGAGCACAACAGCCTGGTTAGGGGCCAGTTGTGCACATCTGACCATGTTGCATTATGTTCAGATATGAACTACTTAAACCAGGCTTGTCCAACATTGGTAGTGTATTCCACAACATAGGTGTACATTTGCAAACACTAGCGATGTGCCCTAGGCCATTTCTAATGCTAGTCGGAGAGTGTGTTTGTCCTTCGACACACATTGTAAGTGGAGTTTGCCATGACATATGTCATGGTTAGTATACTGTGCCTCTGTCTACCTGTGACATAACAGTGATACCCAGGGTAAACCTACCATCTCCCATCCACTCATCAAGATTCCTCTTGAGGAGAATCGATGAGTGACTCTATGGATAGCCTGTACTGGGAGTTTACTCATGAGTGGGGGTGGCTTCTGTGTTATGGATCATGCAGTACAGCTTGTCCTATGTATGTCAGTGCTGGAGTTCAGGTCTCTCATGTGCATAGCTCACTGCCATTCAGATTGTACAAGGTGCAGCATGTTTATTGATTCCAGCTTGGACATGGCTTTATACATCAGGCACAGCTTGCCACTGGGTGGGCAGTATGACAGTGTGTGTAGCTGCAGTTTGTTTAATCAGGCAACACATGGCATCCGTGCAAGCTCTTTGATACTCCTGGTGAGGTACTGTTGGGGACTTTACGGTTGACGGAGGTGTCTGCTGAGGTACATCCCACAGGGGCTATTGTAGTCAATTGTAACACTGATGAAGGATGACTGCAGAGCCACAATGACCTCCCCTTATCTAGATCTGGCAGCCTTCATGATTAGGTGGGTATATGGTATGTTTCTGTAAACACTACAGCCACATATTTGTCCAATGCAGGATATCTATCACCTTGTGTCCCCAGGTCTCTCATTACATGTTAAGTACGTAATGGGTTAACACCTATGTGGTAATTGGTGGGCACTTACTGTATATCCACGGGGGTTGACTATACACTTTTCTGCAATTAGCTTGCTGACATGACTATGGCACTAGTTGTCTGTTTCTATGTGGCCCTTTTGTGGGATGCTTGTGTCAGCTGGAGGGTCAGATATGATGGTCAGTTTGTAGTCCTCTGCAAACATGTTCAGACACAGTCCTTCCATGTTGGCCTGTACCTATGGGACATATATACCAAACGAGGGAGGTCCCAGGACCAAGCCTTGTGGGATGCCAGTTATATCTGGTTTGTAGTCTGACATGGCTGCAGCATGTCTGACCATGTCAGTTCTGTCCTTGGTCTGGTTTGCAACCCCTCTACTGACATAGGGGTTTATATTTAAGCTGGTGAGCATATCTATAATGAACATGTAGGGTATTGTATAGAAGCCTTTGCAAGGTCCAGCTATGCTGTGTGGACCACATTGCCCTCATCAATGACCTTAATGACTGTTTCAAATGAGTCAAACATGTTTAGGGGCAGGAGCTGCACTTAAGAAAGCCACACTGGGTAGGGTCCGGTGTCAGTAAGTCCCCAATATCTTTATGTCTGCGGTACATGCTGTTCCTTTGCATAGCTGTGCAGACCGAGCTTCTCAGGATTCTGGGGTGGTAGTTTTCAGTATCCATTCAGGCAACACCTTTGTTGAGAATGACCACTGTTGTTGTACACTGCTCTTTGGGTACATATCCTGTGGTAAAGCTGACATTGAGCAGTAGTGTGATTTGGCATTCCATTCTTCTTGGAGTCCGTGTTGGACTCAGCCCAGGACACCATCTTATACCATTGCTGCTGTATGTTTTGCTTTGTAGATGCTGGCTGTTACCTCAGCATCTGCAATGTCAGGGGGCCAGCAGTCTGCTGGGATAGATATTTTGCATTCGGGGGTTTGCACTGCACCTGTCAGGATGTATGTTGGCAATATGTGTGTGTGTTTGGTATGTTGTTTGTAATATTTGTGTGATTCAGAACATATCTGTGAATTCCCAACACGGTTCCTACCATCAGTTGTGGAAGCCTTGGGATTATCCTTAGTGTCCTGTACAATTTGTATCTTCATAGGTTCATAGGTTCATACTAGGCTATCCACCCTAGGGCATTTGTAAGCCTAGCCAGAGTGTGTGTGGCTTTCGCCACCCCTTGCTATGTGAATATTATGGCCATTTATGATTTGCTTTACTGTGCCTCTGTCTGGACGTGACACAGTGAAGAACCCCAGTGTAAATCTACGATCTTCCATCCACTTGGCAAGATTCCTGTTGAAGAGTGTCAGTGAGGGGCTCTGCCTAACATGGAGTGGGATTCTGTTCCAGGGTGTGGGGAGCGTCTGGGTTATGTATCTGTCCCTCCAGCACATCCTATTTCATTATGTGTTGAGGTTGACATCTCTCACTTTCACAGCTCTGATGGCTTTGAGTTTTCTGGGGTGGAGCATGTCCATTACTCCTGTGTTGGACATGGCCTTGTACAACAGACATACAATGCCTCTGTGTAGGCAGTATGTGACTGCATTCAGCTGGGGTGTCTACAGCCAGGCATCATATGACATATATTTGAGACCCTTTATCCTCTTGGTGAGGTACCTTTGAGGTCTTTCTAACTGCTGCAGGTGTTAGGTAAGGTACATCCCAAATGAGGCATTGTACTAGATTATGGGTCTGATAAGAGAACAGTATAGGGGCACAATGACCTCTGTTGACGTAGATGTGAATCCTTTCATGATACGGTGTCCAATATAGACAGTCTTCCTAGCCACATTGGCAATGTGAGTGTCACATAACAGGTTACTGTCCACTTGTGTCCCTAGGTCCCTGAATACTCCTTCCATACATAATGGTTTACCACCTATGTGGTAATTTGTGAGTACCTTGTTTGGTATTTGGTGGGACATTCATACTGTCCAGTGTCTTCAGGACGGCTGGGTGGGGTTCCTGTGTGTGAGAGTGTGGTCTGTAGCATGCTACAGACTGTACAGCAGTCTTGCCTATGGTTAGTTGCACATGGGTGGACTCCAATGCCTTGTGCATTGTCAGTTACCTGGACGTATGGGTGTCTGTGCTGAATATGGATACTCACCCTCCTTTTATGTTTTGTTCCAGGTTTTGGGGCCATAACGCATGATATGTGGTATAACCTGGTAGTGCTGGTGTGCTGTCAGGAGGCTTGCAGCAGGTTTCTGTCACTGCACAGACATCGATGTTCTCCATACTGGGGATGGCCTAGGGAGCATGCATATTGAGGTTTGCACATCTGGCATTGGTCAGCATTACCCTTATGTTTCTTTCCACTTATGTTTTGTAGGGTGGTGGGTTAGTCTTTTCAGCCTTGCCTACGAAAGGCTCTATGGAGGTGGAAAAAGCCTTATCCAATATCCAGACGCCCAGGGGTAACAGGTGCAAGCCATCCCTGGAACAGCTGCGTGGCTTGTCAAGCATGACATCCCAAGCAGACAGACATTGGATCCCCTTGGAATGACACCAGTAATTGTGCCACTTGTTATAACTGATCATTCCATGTTTGTACTGTGGCATCATTCTTGGTGAGGGTAGGATGCTGCAAACGGTCAGTGTCATACTGGCCTGGACTACATAATCGGAGAGCTCATCTATGTCTCTTTTCATGTAGTCCAGGGAGGTACATCTCAGGTCATTCACACCAGCATGGACTATGACTGCATCATATTTCTACTTGCTTTGGGGTGACCTGCATACTTTTGTTATGTGGCTTATTGTAGCAGCCTACAGGCAGCTTACTGTACCCTTTCCCTTGTTCAGTCTGGTGTGTGGGACAGCAGTGTGTCTCACTATGGAGTCACCTATTACAACTGTATCAGGCATGTTGTTTCTCCTTCTGGCCTGTGACTGTTTAGCACACCAGCTTTGTGTACTATGTGTTGCATGTGCTATGTTTGGAGGTTGTTTGATTGGGTGTCTGCTTTGGATGCCTCTGTTGGTGTGGTGTGTTTGTAATTCGGGCCTCCGGGAATGTTTTTCTGTGTTTATGTCTTTGGTTTGCAGTTGTGATAGGTCTATGTGGGACTGGGTTTGTGGTGTGTGTGGTTACCTTCTCCTCCTGACTAGTTTTGGGAGTACTGAGTTGAGGGAGCTCAGCCTCCAGTTTGGATAGATGGTTGCATCTCTCACATATATTTGTATTTCTTGGGGGGAGTTGGGGGTTGTCTGTGTACTTGGGGTAGGTGTAACATTGCCTCAAGATTCACAGATTCAACTTGTTGTATTGTTGTAGCTGGCCTTAGTGGATTGTATGTGTGGACATATTTTATTGCCATACTACTGATCAGTGATTACTTCTTTTTTTATGTTTGCTCTATCATGTAGTAGCTTCCTCATTCTCTTGCATGGTTTGGTTATGGCTGGTGTCCACCATGCCAGATGCCTGCGTGTATGGCATTGTGTCTTGTTTTAATTTAGGATTGCATAATCCAAGCATTCCTGGCAGTGTTCATGGAATGCCTGTATAACAGGTTCTGAGGTGTGGCCCATATTTTGCACCTGCACAGGACCTTTAATGGATTCCACATCAGTTTGGAGGAGTGCAAATTTTGCTTTACACATGTTTTTCACTGTGGTTTTCTGGCCAGGGACTGTGGTCAGGATGTGTATATCCAGTGTGATTACTCTATGGTCTGGTCTTACCAGTGAGCAATACACTTCTCATCTTGCCATCCAGTACCCATGTTGCTGATTATCACATCCAGTATGCTTACCCCTCTTGTGGGAGTGGTATGTTGTTCCTGGGCATTTTGGTTTATGGATTCTATGAACTTTTGTCCTACAGTGTTGGAGCTAGTATAATGCTCCCAGTCTATGTCTGGGTATTTTCAGTCACCCAATATAATATGGTTTGGAGGACTTGATATATTCATGTATTCCAACATAGGCCAGGTGCAGTTCCTGGTGTTGGGATGGTAGTCTGTAGCAGGCTATAAACTGGGGGGCAGTTTTAGCCACTGTTACTTGACCATGGCTAGTCTATGCTGCTTCTTGTTGTGGTACCAACATGGGGGTGTGGTTATCCTTGACAATTATTGCTAGTCACCCTCCTTTTGTAGCTTGTTCCATGTTTTGAGGCTGTACAGCACATTATGAGGTGTAACCTGGTAGTGTTAGGGTGCTGTTGTGAGCCTTGACCCAGTTTTCTGTTACAGCACAGATATCAACATTCTCCATACTGGGTGAGTTTAGACTGCATGCATCTTGCTGTTTAGACTTCTGGCATTGGGTAGCATTACATCTAGGTTCTTATCCCTTCTGATACCTATGGAGGTAGGTTTGTGTTTTGAGCCTTACCTATTCAGGGCACACTGTGGGTAACAACAGCCTTTGCCAGTATCCATACGGCCTGCACTGATAGGTGCACACCAGTTCTAGCAGGTGGAGCATCATGTCATGCTCAGCATGTCATCCCAGGCTGGCACACATTGGATCCCCTTTGACTAACTGCAATACTTCAGCCAATTATTGCACTTGATCATCTCATTGTCATATTGTGGCATGATGCTTGGTGAGGGTAGGATGTTAGTCACGGTCCTCAGGTGTGCATATAGTACATGGTGTTACATTACTTAACACATGGCATTCATGCCTCAGGTGGTGCTGCAGGGCTGCCTCTGTTGGATGCACATATTACACTCCTGTACATGTTTGTGAGCAGGTCATGTCATTTTAGGCATCCCTGTTATTATTTGAGTGAGTCAGAGGGGTATCATTCCCAGGGTTCCTACTGAGCCAGTGTATGTGCTATCGTTACCTCTTTGCCAAGGCCAGGGCATACTGGGCACGCCTCCTTCTGCCTACTGGGGCAGGCTCAGGTTGTTCCTCCTCCGAGTCATGCTCTGCCTGTGATGGCCTTGGCAATGGTGGGGGGCTGTTTGGCTCAGCCCTATGCTGGTCCTGCTGCAGCTGTTTTCGCAAGATCATATTATGTAGCATAGCACATACCATGACAATTTGGGTACATGTAGTTGGTGTGTACTGCAAGGCTCCACCAGATGTGTCCAGACACCGGAACCATGACTTGAGCAGCCCAAACACATGCTCTATTACATTACGTGTTTGTGCGTGTGCCTCATTATGGTGTTCCTGTTCAGGTGTGTGTGCGTTTCTGATGGGTGCCATCAGCCACGGCTCCAGTGCATAACCTGCATCCCCCACTAGGTGTCCGTGTGGGATGTCCCCACTGGCAAATGTCTGGTACAGCTGTGTCAAATGCCAGATGTGGGAATCATGGTAGCTCCCAGGGCAGCCAGCACACACATTCATTATTATGCCCTGGGCATCACACACGACCTGGCAGTTGATGGAGGGGAAGCCCTTGCGGTTAATGTAGGCCCTACCCTGCTCACCGGCTGGTGCTTTGATGCGTATGTGCATGTAGTCTATTGCACCCACTACCTCAGGGTATTCCGCTATTTGCTGGAAGAGACGCATATTGCTGGCCAATACCTCACGGGCATTGGGGAAATATACATGATCACTGACATGTGCTGACATGGCATCCAGGAACTGGTGCAGTACCCTGGAGGCTGATGCCTATGATATCCCTATCATATCACCAGTTGGTCTCTGGAAGGTACCTGTTGCTAGTATTCTTAGGCCAACACATACCTTGGTTTCCACTGGGATGGGTTCCCCTCTGTTGGTTCTGTGTGTGAGGTGTGGCCTGCACAGCTCCACTATTTGCTGCAGGAGCTCTCTGTCCACACTATAGCGCTCTACTATCTCCAGCTCATGTAACCCGTGGTAGGTGACCCTGGGCCTGTACACTCTTCTCCGTCTCCTCACTGTGGGTTGTCTGGCACCATCTGCATTGTCACCACCCTCAGCAAGTTGCCTATGTCTCATTATGACAGCTATGGCAGCCCCTAACATTTCTGCTCTGAGTTCAGCTGTTTCAGTTTTCACTTTTAATAGCTTACTCCTGTCTTGCAGTGTCTCTTGAGAGAAACATGTTGCACTGCTGTTTGCAGAGTTTTAAGTGCTTGGCTGAGCTACTATTCTGCCTGTGTAATTGCCTGCTTCTAATTGTTTTCACCTGCTAGCTCCAGCAGTATTCCCTGCTAGCTTCCTACTAATTCTGTTGCTTCCTTTTTCCTTTCTGTTTCCTCAGGGGGGGCAGCGTGCATACTAGCAGAAACACGCTCACAGTGGCTTACACGTGCGCGCACATGCTTACACGGTTCAGAATATGCTTATTCGGGTTAAAACGCACGCACACCCGCGCAAACAGTGTTAAACATCTCCCAACACACTCCCACATGCTCAGTCTGCCTTACACGTGCGCACACTGTCTTACTCACACTCCATGGTGTGCACACGTGCACATGCACGCCCAGCAAGAAACTTTGGTGTAGGCAACAGTGTACACCTTCCATTTCTTGACTTTCCCATGCTTATGTTGTGCCACTCCTCTTTCCATGATATGTGTCTGACATCTGTCATGTAACTCTGACCTTCAATGAACTGCATTTCTTTCTGCCATTCCCCCCTGTGATGTCACCTATCTCCTACTCTATTCCTCCCCCTTATGTATCTCTTACACTACTCAGAATGTGTTCATTTGCTATGTGACAGTGGAATTCAGTATCCTAACACTCATTTGCATCAGATTGCGTACTAATGCTTAGTTACATCTCTTAGACTCAGCTTCCCCCCTTAGCAACCACTAAACGGTAGCCATGTTGTTTTTGGTCTGCTGGTCCCTGCATTGTAAATCCATGTATTGCACAAAACCCACATTTGTGGGTTTATAACCTTCATTTTTATGTTTTTATATAGCGCAGCCCGTTTGCGCGGGGCTGTGCTGCGTTTAAACACTGGCGATTGCCGAAAAAAAAATATTTATTTCACATATTTGCATGGGGGTACCTTGCCAATGGCCACATATTTGGCCATTGGCATGCTGCCTGACACATATGCACCCTTTATTTGGAGCTGACATTGCTCCATTGTGTTTTTTGCAGAAACGTACTCAGTTGTCAACTGAGTACATTTCTGCAGCTAAAACGGCTCTTACACGGGCTGCTTTGGGCTTCCTGGATTGCTAATCAACCTCATGTGCATGCTATTCGGCTGCAAGTGAGGTGATTAGCTTATCCACGCCCACTCCATGTAAGAGACGTTTTAGCTGGTCTCTTACATGGACTTTGGGCTGTTCCTGGATCGCAAAGGCTGCATGGAGTCTTACACTACTCTTAGACTCTGTGCAAGCCTTCGTGAATCCTGCCCAGAATTTTAGACCAATACATGTAGAAGAATTTACAGAAGGAAGTTTGAAATTTAAGGAAAGGCAATAGCAGTTTATGTAATGCTGAAGTGGATAACTGTAAGATAAGAAAATATGCATGTAAAATGCATGAAATAATGAAAAAAATGTTTACATTGGTTTGTTTTCTTTTCTGTTAATATATGTGTATCTACTCCATTATTGTAAATGTGTGAATTTAAAAACAGGATTTAAAAAAGTAAACAAAAGCAGAAATTTAGATCTACAATATTTTTACAGTCTCAACTATACTTTGAACTCATTTTTATCACTGATTTTCTACATAATCATTTACAGCGTAAAAACTTAAGTTACATCATTCAACATATTGGAGGGAATTTAATAAAGCCTACACAGTCTTATTTACTGTATAGGCATTGTGGCACGCTGCTTATAGGAAACTAAACAGGTTTGCAATCCAGTAAACAGAGCTGGGCAGCATGCCTTCATGCGCCAACACGGAAGTATTGGTGGCATGCAAATCACCTCATACAGAGGTGAATTTCATGCAAATGAGGGAGGCAGTGATCCAGCAAGCCTGTCCTGCAGACCCTTTGTTGGTGTCCATAGTGTACATGGAAAAATTTTGTGTACAGGATTTTAAACAGACAACAGAGGCTGTAAAAGTGTAGTCAGATGGACAGAAATAGCATAGCAGACACAGATATGTGCAAAACTATCCACTGTGTGTCCAAAAACATAAGGGAAATAAGTTAAAATCATTTCATCATGGATCATCATGGATACGTACCCAGGGAGTGGCGCACTGCAACTGTGGTCCCACTTCACAATTACCGCCCATTAGACAAGCCTTATCTGCAAAGCCATGGAGGATCATAATGGACCTCATAAATAAAGACATAGGGAATTTGCAGACTTTGGATCCAACCCAGTTTGGCTTTGTCAAAGGCAGATCATGCCTTTTAAACTTGGTTGACTTTTGAAACAGTCACCAAAGCCATTGATGAGGAAAGGCAGTCCATACAGCCTACCTCGATCTGGCTAATATCATTGAAAAACTCATCAGCTTAAATGTTAACCCATACATCACAAGATGGGTTGCAAACTGGCTGAGTGACAGAACCCACAGGGTCAGAGTTGCTGGCGCCATGTCAGACTCAAAGCCTGTCACAAGTGGTGTCCCACAGGTCAGTCCTGGGCCCACTCTTGTTTGGCATCTACTTTTACAAGCAAACACAGGAGGTTATGGCTGACAAAGTTTGCAGATGACATCTGACACAGATATCCTCCAGAAGGGTCTCACAGAAACGGATAACTGGTGCAGAGCCACGGCCTAAAGTTAAATGCCAAAATGCATAGTCATACGAAAAACAAGGTTACCCCTAGCTACCAAATAGGTGGCAATCCACTGAGCACAGAAGAAGTTATCAGGGACCTGGGACCCAGGTTGATAGTAGTCTGTCATTCGACACCCATGTAGCTAAAGTAGTCAGGAAGACCTTCTACATTGCCCACCTTATCATGAAGGATTCTCATCTAGATCAAGGAGGTCATAGTCTCCCTTTACTCATCACTCATCAGACCAATGATTGAGTACAATGCCCCATTGAATGTATCTGACCCGACACTTGCAGCAGCTGGAGGCCACAAAGTTCCTCACCAAAAGGATAAAGGGTCTCAAAAATCTGTCCTATGCTGCCCGACTGAAAGAACTCCAGCTCTATTCAGTCTACCGCACTGCTCAGAGGTGACCTTTGCCTAACATACAAGGCCATGTCAAACCCAGATTTGATGAATATGCTTCACCTCAAAAATCTAGATCCATCAGAGCCACAAGACTTAAACCTCGACACATCGCTATTAATAGGACGTGCTGAGGGATAGATTCATCACCCAAAGACTGCTGTGGAACAAAAGAGGCAGAGCACCTCGCTGGCCTTGTTCAAGAGAAATCTTGACCAATGGATGATTACCTCAGTGTCACTGCTCGACAGAGGCACAGCAAAATAATGGGTATAGTTCCCCATAAACTAAAGGCAAGGTAAGCAACAAGCGATGGGGCTAGGCTTGTAAATGCCCTCGGGCAGATAGCCTAGTATGAACCTATGAACCTATGAACCTATAATGATCTGGTTATGTTTGCACAGTGTGCCACAGTGTGCAAACATAAAGTTATGAAAAAAAAGTGGAAAAAACAAATTTCATAGTATGTGACAGAAATGTAGTATAGGACCCTGAGTGGAGTATCCACAATGCTGTTGCTAATGAGGTAGGGTCTGGAACTGTGTAGTTTCTAGGTCGTATGCATGGAATACAATGCAAATGAGTTGGGGTCACTGAGTAGCACAAATGGGTATCTGTGTCTGCATATCCCTTCCATGTAGGCACAGAACCATGTCGGTGTCCACAGGAGAGGTAGCTGACATAAATGGGGGTGTGTGTCTGAGGACTTGTAAGCTCACTGGAGCTCAGCTGTGCCTGTTTGCATGGTGAGCTGCTGTGCTCAGAAGGGGTGCATATACACTGACTGCTTAGCTTTGTTTACCTTCAGAGCACATGTTTCAGAGTGTTTGCGTGGGGTGCTGCCATGCTGAGCATGCCCTTTCAGGGGTGTGTGTAAAATGACTGATGAGGTTTGTTTACCTTTGGGGTGTTTGCTTCCGCATGTTTGCACGGCACAGCACAATGCTGAGTGTATTCACTTAAACAAGAGTCATTCAATGTTCTTAATGATATATGTGGCATGTGGAATGCATCATAGGTAGCCAACCACACAGCCTACACCTACAGCAGAGCCCAATAGAGGTTGCATACACCCTACAATCTGATTTCTCCCCTAAACTCTGCACCAGTGGACTACAGACATGGGAATGTTAACAGAAAGAATGCTATGGGCTGCTGCAGGTCTGCTATATCTGTATGAGCTAAATGCTGAGGTCAATGCTGCTGATGCTGCAGCTGACCATAGGCCTAGACTGAGAAGGAGAAGAGTCTTCAGGCCCAGGGTAACCCATCCAAGAGCTACTTGAGCTGGAGATTGTAGAGCACTACAGGGTGGACAGGGACATACTATAGGAACTCACTGAGCTCTACTGCCCTCAGCTCAGACCCAGAACCAACAGAGGGGAACCCATTCTGGTAGACACAAAGGTATGTGTAGCTCTAAAGATACTAGCCACAGGTACTTTCCAAAGACCAACTGGGGACATGATGGGGGTCTCACAGGCATCAGCATCCAGTTCCTGGATGTCATGCTAACACATGCCAGTGAGTACATTTATTTTCCCCTCACCCCTGAGGTGATGCCCAGCAATATGCAACACTTCTACCGTGTAGAATGCTACCCAGAGGTACTGGGTGCCATAGACTGCACTCATGTACATATCAAGGCATCACCTGGTGAGAAGGGCAGACTCTATATTTAACTGCAAGGGTATCACTCCATCAACTGCCAGGTCATGTGCAATGCCCAGGGCATTATCATCAATGTGTGTGCTGGCAGCCCTGGCAGTTATCATGACTTCCATATCTGGCATGCATCTCAGCTGTACCAGATGTTTGCTAGGGGGGACATCCCGCACATCCATTTACTGGAGGATGCTGGCTATGCACTGGAACCATGGATGATAACACCCATCAGAAATACACACACACCCATGGAAGAATACCATAAGGAGGCACATGCTCAAACTAGAAACATCATCGAGCATGTGCTTGGGCTGCTGAAGTCATGGTTCCGGTTCCTCGATATATCTAGCGGAGCCCTGCAGTATTCTCCAGCCACATGTGCAAATATGTTCACAGTATGTGCCATGCTACACAATATGATCCTGTGAAAACAGCTGCAGCAGAGTCAGCAAAGGGAAGGGACACTCAGCCCCCCCCCACAAGTGCCTAGGTCCCCATAGCCACAGCCATAGGAGGACTCTGAGGAGGAGTCCCCTCAGGATGTCACTGTAGGGAGACATAGACATGCCCAATATGCCCTGGCCTTGGCCAAGCGATAACCCATAGCACATGCACTGACAACCTAGGGCCCTAGGGATTGACACCTTACTCTGACTCGCATACATAAAATAAAATGATGCTAGCCAGCCCACCCAACCTGTGCCTAACTGTGTATTCACTGTGTACTGCATGTATCAGACAGAGTCAGCCCTGAACTACAGGTCTGTCAACTGCTGCATTCACAAGGTAAGTCACTCACCTATACACCACTTGTAAGGGGTACTAGAATATGGTAGCCTATGCATGGACCTGCTGCATGTATGCAAGAGGATATAGTGGGCTACTGGGCTACCTGGACAGATCTAACAGCCACATGGGACAGCAGGTACCCAGTCCAATAGTATGTGCTCCATATAATATTCACTAGGCCACATGGCTGGAATATCCACTAAATTAGTCAAGAGAGATGGTAAACAGAGGGCTCACAGGACAATCGCACAACTGTCTATGCCAGCAGATCATGGGCTGCCCGTCCACCACCCCATCACATCAGTGTTCCCATACAATTGCTGTAACAGTACGTGAGCAATGATATATCAGCAGACCAGCCAACCTCAGGGCTGTGACATAGAACCTGAGCACACACTGGATGTCACACATAATGCAGGGATGATAATGTATGTCTGTATGATGTTGATTGTGTGATGAATGACAGATATCTGTCTGGTAGCCGTGTGGCTCAGTGGACTAGGGACATTAGCATGGGTGATGGTGTTTATGGTTTGAATCTGATAGCATCCACATCTTTTGCATGTGAGGTAGTCATATGGTGGTATTCCCACAGACCATAGACCCCGCAATCTGTTACAGCAAAAAAACCTGGACAAGGTCAGAGAGAATGGGGGGACAACGGGCCGTAACTGCAGACAGACATTACACATGCTCTGATTAACCTAGAAGGTGGCTAGTATAACAGCGGGTTGCATCACAACCGAATATCTGCAGGATGTAAAGTCCATCACTCAAATGTGTCTGTATGTAGTACTATTCAGTGACTGCATTGTACAATAAGTTACCAGAACACTGCAAATGTATGATGAACAGACCAGACATACAGAGCGAAATGCTGGACTTTCTGCAAAAACACGTACAGTGAGAGGTATGTAGACTGTCACCTTGTGTGTGGTGTTACATTATGTACCCCAGTCACATACTAAGTACAGCAGACAGCTGGGGAATGCTGTGGACAGGTTAAGGGAAGTGCTGTACTGTGGAAACAGGTGCAGCTGCCAATGTCTGTAGCATAAAAATCCTTGACTGGAGTACAGGTAGCTCTGGCCTGGAGTCACCTTGTAAGCACTGACAGTCCCACTGGACATGCTCCTACTCTGAGCTAACTTGAGTGCAATTATGTTGCCTCTCTATCACAAAGACCTGCTATATGGAAATACGTCTGTACATAATGTACAGACAGCTACATATACATTCTGTCTGTTCCTATCCCCCACTCATATGAGTAGTGTATCTAGCAGTATGTACCCCAAATACAAATAATACTGAAATACATCTATATATAGATATATATATATATATATATATATATATATATATATATGGGGATGTATGACTTCCCACATACCCTATGAAAGCTGTGGTTATCTGTACTCCCATATCAATGCAGTCATCCAGAAGAACAAAAATGTATCCAGGCACAAATAAAAGGGCTTGGTGGTATACAAACTCCTTTATTGCCAGTTCACAATGACAAGAAAATTAACACTCCCAAAAAAGTGTGTTTTTGCCCAGAAGAACCAAACCAAGGCCACAATAGTTCATATTCCACTCATCTTCAGACTCCTGTGCCTGTGGAATGTCACCCATATAGACAGACACAGGTGAGCAGATGGTGTAATGTATCGTTATACAGTTCCAACACATGCCTCAGACAGGTAAAAGTGCCCCTGGCCACATGTTTGCTTATATAACTGCAACCAGCCACATATGGCCATACTGGTGATTATACACACATAATAGGGATATTAACAGGTAAACTACTCCTAGGACAATGGATACTATAATAGTACCAAGCAATATCACTCTGCAGGCCTCACATATTGTCCAACACAAGCCTACTTTGCACACTCCACAAGTACAGTGCCTGCAATCACATATTCAACAGATGCAGTCTGTGGTGCAGGCAATAAGTACTGTGAGCTATAGTGTGTAACAGTTGATCGGTAGGGGTTCTAATCTCACAGCAGCCAACTTAGAGTATGTGTGTGTGTGTGTGTGTGTGTGTGTGTGCATCCATACTGCATACATATGATATCCTTTGTAACATACACATTGGTAGGGTTTTGCATTATTTTACTGATTGTGGGTGATGTGGCCTCCCAAATAAATGACCACTACATGGCCTGCTTATATCAACAAACATTATGTGTCCTACATGGATAGTACTAGCAGACATGAGGCATAGTGTGTGTATTCAGTATTGTCCGCTGTACTGTGTACCACTACATAGGTAAGTTTTCCACTGTGCATGCAGCCAACATGCACTTTGTGTGTGCAGTGGCATGTCCTGTATGCAGTGAGTTGAAGTGCTGCTAGCCTGAATGCGGCCATGTGTGCATGTCAGGCTGTGACAGCATTGTACATCAAGTCACAGAGCAATAGGAGATGTGCACGTCACTAGCATGATGGGCATACAGCCATCGCAATTGGAGACATTGCTACCCCTCATCACAGGAACAGCACATATTACCCAAGTCCATGGGAGATACAGCCACATCCCCAGTGTTGAGATGACATCTGCCCAGCCAGTCATACAGATGGCATGTGTGGAAGTGCACTGAGGTGCTCTCTGTACCATACTGGTATGGAGGGTCTGTGTTAATAATGGCTTAATGTCCTCAGGGTGACTAATCCCTCTCTTATGCTTCCTAGAGATAGGCAGCATATACAATCAAGTGGGGTCACAAATTGTCTTGTATGCATGGCACAGATCACCTATGAGTATGCTGAATGGCACAGGCGGCACTGACATGCATTGCAGATGAACAGTGGTGAGCACATACTGATGATGTGATAGGACCTTGTGAGGGGCCATGCTCTCATCTGCGTGTACCAAAACAATTTGGAAAACATGTGAATACATGGCCATTGTAGCCAGATAGTGGCATGCTGAAGGAGGAGTATATGGAATGTATGTGTATTTCACCTACTAGTGACTATGACCGCAGCTATGCCACATGAATCTTGCCATACCACTGTACAGGCATGTTGATGTGTGCCACATGAGCTGTACACCTGAGTGGCTGGGTGTGTTTGGCTACCTGTCACCCCTACATATGTACATCACATGTAGGGACTACCGTGCTACTAACTGGGGACATAGGTATTCCCGATGGAAAGGATAGTACATATATATTTGATTGGGTTTATGGCCATTACTATGTCACTAGGCATGTATTTATAATACCGTCATGCAAGACACAGACATAACACAGTGACTGTATGAGTGCTCACTAATAGCAGGCAGCAGCCAACATTGTTAGCCACAGTCAGTCAGTACCCATGTGTACTGTGGAGACATGCAGTCAAAGCAGTAGAGGACCTATGACTGTGCCCTGTTGAGCATTGCTGCTTACAGAACAGCTGTTGGAGTCAGATGTCCCTATGTTGCATATGTCTGCCATCAGTGGGCCATGTAGTGACCCCTACATTGACAGTATGGTGGATGCCTAAGTGGGTGTTTTGTACATGTTGCCTGAACGGGCAGTACAGTAAGATGGCTTGGCTTAGTTTGGGTGTTGTACACCCTGATGTATCCCCACCCATGTCCCTACTGACTGCCATGACAAGGTTTATGGCAATAGTAGGGCAGCAGGGCATGCTGCCAACTGTTTACGCCATGTACAGACTGGTGTGTCTGCTCGTGTATATACAAGTGCCTGAGAGTCAGACCCCTGGAACATAACATACGGACACAGGATCTTTGTAGATGTGTCAGCTCCATCACCACACCTTGTAGATATATGTTCAGAGAGCCCCGGTGACATGTATCAAGGGTAGCAGACCTTATCACAAAGTATGACTGCATGATTACGTGGGCTGACCCCATTGTCCCTGTCAGGCTGTTGCAGATATATGCACCTAGGGAGCCAGGCACTTATACTGCTGTGCCTTGCTGACATCATATTTCTGCTGTGCTGCCATGCCATCCTCTGCCGCTGTATTGCCGGCATGTGTCCATAGTTTATTCTGTCAGAATCCTAAAATAGAAACATACACAGGTCCATGAGACACATATCATCCTGTAACACTACCACCAGTACAACATCATACAACATAAGCTACACAACATTTGGTGCATAGTCATGACACATGCCAGAATGCAGTATCTGTTGTGTACCACAACAAGTGGCATGGCAAAACAATACTACATTACACACGTACATGTCAAGTAATGTAGTCACCCTGTGCATCAGACACATAGCCTTCCCTGCATCAATGGCAAGGATGACAGGGATGTAGCGCAGGTATCATCACATGCACAGGGTGTGGTATGGGGGTGCTGGAGGCCTAGGCAATGCCAAACAGTTGACAGCATGTATGTGAGTCAGGAAGGGGTGGGGGTTAGATGGGCCATGGAGAGGTGCCGTGTATATCTGTAGGTGAACTACACGTGGCAGTGGTGTTTGAGTGTGTGAGTGTACATAATCAAGCCTTACACATGTGTATGTTAGATAGCTGTGGACCATACATGGTAGAGTGGACAATTTACCATCTCCAGCCATGAACATGGGAACTGGCTCTGCCAGGAGTTGCACTGGCACCACCATGCTCAAGGTCAGATGTGGTGGTAGTACCTGATGGTAACTGCTGTCTGCTGGGTCTGTGTCCCTAGCGGGACCACTCAGGACCATGTGCCCATGGCCTGCCATGTTGTGGTGTGGACAGCACACTTCCCTCTGTAGTGCTGGAGGTACTGCCACTATGGGAGTGTAACTGTGCATGGCCACGTGGACTCTCAGCAGTTGGTGTTGCTGACCTATGTCCACGGGTCGACACCCAACTCTGGACAGATGTTCTAGCAAAGACAATGTATGGCCCAAGACACACACTGTCTCAGCCCACTGCCTGTCCACTGCATCAGTAAACTAATCCAGGGAGTCTCCAATGCAGTGAAGGTAGTGCTGCATTCATAACCCTAAGCATACATCTGGTGTTGCATTCAGAACATGCCTGTGCCACCATGATGGCCTGAAACATATGTTGAGTGACTTGACATTTGACACCAGCAAAAGGTGGTGGATGGACAGCAGGCCTCCTACAAGCAACCCTGCCAATCTGCCTGTGTGGGATGTCGCTAGCTCTCTGGCTATGGCCAGTGTCTAAACTCACTGGAACAAACACAAAAAAGCCAGCATGGTAGTTCCACCGTTTATTATGAGGTCAAAAAAACGGACAAAAATGTCCCTCACTAATAACTTGTAATACTCATACTAGTTTCGGCACCCGCCTTCTTCAGTGAGTAAGAACAAACAAAATGTGAACCTCAACCAGACGTCAGTATATATAATATTGTTAACCAATAGGAAAAGAGACATTCTTTTGAAGGCTCCTAATACAGAGGTAAATTAACACAGTAGATAAAAGGTGTATACCAAAACACATGAGTGTATATACACTTCAACAAAATAACAATACCTAATTACAGTAATAAGAAAATGACAAAGGCAAACATATATAAAAATATATATATCATATAAATAGTGTTTGCCTATTTCCATAGTCTGGAATAAATATTCCTAATGACATGAATATTATAGGTATTAATAGTAACAAAATCAATTCAATATTTAGAACTGTGTATTCAAATGATGACTTGATAACTACCATAGTTTTATGAATTATAAATGGTCATTAAGACCAGGTGGAAATAGGGCACCAAGGTGTGTGATCCAGTACCTTTCTTTATGGCTTAATATTCCTTGCCAGCCTGTTTGATTGTTTCTATTACCCGTAATTTTATCAATAATGGTGAACATAAACTTTGCACTCAGATGTTTGATAGTGTGTAAATAGAGGGCATTGGATATTTTATGATTACGAATATCACTCCGATGTTCCCCAATTCTAATTCGTAATGAACGTGATGTTTTGCCAACATAAAATGATTTACATTGGCATGTTGCCAAATAAATAACCCAACTGGTGGAACAATTACCAAAAACTCTGATGTCATATACTTTACTTGTGTTGGAGCTTGTAAACTGTTTTAACTGATTAACTTGGGCACAGGATATACAATGTCCACATCGAAATGTTCCTAATAACTCATCCCCCATAATTGTAAGTTGTTTGTATTTTGCTGCACCACTTTCTCTCTGCTTATAATGGGAAAACAAAGTACCCAACGTTTTGCCTCGTCTGAATGAAAATTAACACTGATTATCCAGGATACCCCTCAAAAATTCATTAGCTAACAAAATATTCCAATTGTTGTTCACAGCTTGCCTAACTGTTTGGTGATTTTTACCTAAAGTGGTGATGAGTCTGATGTTTTGGCTGTTGAGATGTTTACTTTTGTCCCTATATTCCAACAATGTGTTCCTTTCCTGCCTGTCTGACCAAATTCTGGCAGATTCAATATCAGAGATACAATAACCCCTATCCAAAAATCTGGATTGTAAATCAGCCTTTGCAACTGTATAGTCCTCATGAGAAGAATTAATTCTCCGAATTCTCAAATATTGAGATTTAGGAATATTGCGGATGGTGTGACGTGGATGCATACTCTTTGCATGTAACAAAGTATTGAACTGGGGATATTTCTGATGGATTTTGGTGTTAAGTGTGTGGTCACTGTTACGATATACAGTGACATCCAAAAAATCTATCATATCCCTATTAGATGTAACAGAAAATTCAATACCCCAAATGTTATTATTGAGATATTCCAAAAATTCTTGGAGATAATCTGCATCCGCACGCCACACCATCCAGCAATCATCTAAGTATCTCCTCCATATGTCCATTTCTACCAGATATATGTTATGTAGGGGATTGTAAATAAGGCATTCTTCCAGGTAAGCCATAAAAAGATCTGCATAAATTGGGGCAAAGGAAGCCCAACCTTGCAGTTGCCAATAACAATCCCCTTGGAAATAGAACACATTTTTAGTAAGGACATGTTCAGTTAAACAAATAAGCAGAGTATTGAAACCTGGAGGATAAAGTTCTGCTTTGGCAAGCCAATATTCCAAAGCTTGAAGCCCGGCCCAGTGTGGTATACTGGTATAAAGGGATTTTACATCCAATGTACACATCAACCATTTGGGCTCAATCTGAGTATCCTCAATGATTTTCAAGAATTGTGTTGTGTCCTGGATTCTAGCCCTAACAAGTGGCAATAAAGGTTTCAGAAATTGAGTTAAAAATGCAGAAAGTGGTTCAGTGAGGTAGCCATGGCCAGATACAATTGGCCTTCCTGGTGGGTGTGTAATAGATTTGTGTATTTTCGGAAGTAAATATAAGATTTGTCTGTCTGGATCTTTAACCTGCAAATGTTGAACAGTTTTTTGTGTGATGATACCCTCCTCAAATGCAGATTGTAAAAATAAATCAATCTCTTTTTTAAATTGGCTGGTGGGATCAATCCCCATTTTCATATAACAATGTCCATCCGATAGTTGCCGTAAACCCTCATTAACATAATAGTCCATGTTCAAAATGACCACTGCACCACCCTTATCCGCTTGAAGAATAGCTATATTATGATTAGCTCGAAGTTCTGATAATGCCACCCTTTCTGCAGTGGTGATGTTATCAGTGCTAATCGAAGCTTCAAAAAGGGGGAAATGTAAATCTTTCAACACCGCCTGTTGAAAAATGGCTACATTTTTATTCGTAGGTGGCTGAAAGGTAGATTTATAAAATGTAAAATCAGTAGATCTTTGAGTACTAGAACTATCCTGTTCAGAAAAAAACAGTTTAAGATTAAGTCTACGACAAAAGTCAATGACATCCAACGAGGTTTGATATTCATCAGAGAAAAAACTGGGAACAAAGTTTAATCCTTTATTCAAAACCTGCTCCTGATCATCTGTAAGAACATGATCTGATAAATTCAGAACATTTTTAAAAACATGAGTTGTTACTTCAGTAGTGCTTGTATTAATCCCGTCATGGAATCTGTGGATGTGTTTGTTTCTATGTTTCCTCCCCCCTCTGGATTTCCTCCCATACCTAAAGGGTGTTGGGTATTGATTTTCTTTTTGAATGGTGAGTTGACTATAGTACCACATTCACTGTCAGTGTAAGATGACTCCTCCCCTGAGGTGCTGGTGTGAAATTGGTCCCTATTTTTTAATATAGACCTGGGTCTTTTTCTGGTCCTGCCCCTATTTACATTAGGGACGTTATCTTGAAATCTCACAGTTCTCTGTGTTTGGAAAGGATGTCCCTTATCATAATCATTAATATCTCTGTTGAATTTCTTGATTTTTCTGTCTTTGATGGTTTTATCATACATAGTCAATTCCTTGGACAACCTGTCTAAAGATTCCAAATACTTAGGGCTGGATTCATATTTCTTGCATTCATTAGCAAGATCCTTCACTTCTGATAGACACAAATCTATTATTCTTTCGTAATAAGAAGCTAAAATTTTTACAAAAACCATTGAGCCCTCTCGAAGTGCTGCATCCCATTCATCTGTAAGCCTCTGTTCAGATCTGCCTACAAGCGGATGCAGTTTTATACGTAATCCTCTTGGTGCCATGTTTTTGTAAAGATAGGCTTTAAATAGCCTTAGATGCCAAATATTGGCTCTCAGTCCCTTCAAGCCCTTTTCCAAATTTCGAAAAGAGACCTCACAATCATCTATTAAATTAGTAGCTGGTTGGTTGGAGTTGCTGCTTGGGATATGGTTAAGACCAAAAATTCCCAAATCTTCCCTATCAGCACACAACCCATCCAGGATTTTATCTAAATCCATGATATTAAAGAAAAGGTTGTCCAAGGAGTTAACTACAAAAATATCAAATAGATAATTCTAAAAGAGAAATGTAATAAGGGCAGGACCAGAAATACCCATAAATGTTAAACCCAAAAGTCAACAAATGTTGAAATATCAAAATGCTATCAGGACCAATTCCAAACCAATAGCCACCCAGTACACAATATAGAGGTTCATCAAAAGTTACTGTTCCTAATGTTCTATATACAGGATATTTATTCTAAAACTTATATAATCAACACTAATGTTTTGTTGTTAACATCCACATGTATAATAGAACATATCGTTAAACCTGAATGGTCTGCTAGCATAAACAAGTATGCCCAGAACTATGAGTACAAATCCCTAGTATAGAAAAATAATCATCCGTGCAACAAGCATCAATGATGTTACTGATATAAGAAAAATACCAGTTCTCAAATCAAAAACAGATTAATCACCTAAAAATCCTAAAAAGGACATTAATATGGAATCCAAAAATGTCAATAGCAATTGTAAAAAGTTCAAGAGGTTAAATCAACATGTATAAGTGGGCCTATTTGGTATCAATGGTACACAAACAATTTCTATATAACCCGATGTTAATGAACAACATGTTAGAAGTAAAATCCGAATAATATGAGATGGATATATCCCTTATATGACCCTATGTCAAAATACAAAAACAAGGGGGAAAAAATATGGTCCAACCTTAAGAAAAATATCCTTTAGGCCAACCTGGGAAAGAGTTCCACGGTATGATGACCCCAGTGTATGCATACAAAATGTGCCCTTAAATAATCATAACACAAGCACAGTGATATTCACAAGCACAGTGATCATTATACAAAAAGCATATGCAAAAAGATAATAATTGGCAATGATCATATAAAAGTACCAAATTCTGTTGCTATATAGTCATAAATTGTACATATGAAAAGTTCCATGTATAGCAAAAATAATATAATCTAGCTGGAAATTCAAAAAAAAAAAAGGGAAAGGCCCTTCATGAAATGTACAACAGGACTGTAACCATTACCTTTACCAAAGAGTCTGAATCCAGATTCTGTTTGTATGTAGGTAAAATACCAGCATAGGTACTTAAATATCAATCCTTTAAACACTTGAGAAGTGTGTATGTTCCATATATCAGCTGGATTCAAAAGTCCAAGCTGGATGACAAATGCAATAATAGCTTATAGTTATAGTGCAATAGTCATGAAACATGTCATACAAAATATAGTCTCATATGGAAATAATTACATACAAGACAAATCACCACATTTGAAAAAGTCCTGAATGCAATAACAAATCCTAAATTAGTTAAAAACTAACTAACAAGCAATGTACCACTGACCCAAAGGTCAATTTAGCCTAAACATACTTGTCACGATGTAAAAATATGCTCGACCATATATTGAGTGTCCATGTATCAACAAATGACTACTGTAGCTTAATGTCCAAAAGTTTATAGAAGAGAAAATGTCCCCACATAAACTAGAAAGAGGAAATGTACTTAAAAGTTCCAATATATGTTGAAAATCATCCAAAATTCAAGGACTGTTGTTCAGTAAATCCGCGACCATCCACAAGGTGTGTTTAATTCAAAAAACGATGCCATATAAATCCTTCCTGTAAACCGTATAAGCATATATACCAAGTACGACAAAGCCCTCGATGTCAGACAACAACTGTCATTCCAAATCATGAGGCCCAAAGTTCACAGTACACATAGCCTCTGAAAAATGAGCCCAAAAAATAAGCAGCATAATTTTGCGGCTACCAGGTACATTGCTTGTTAGTTACCTACATACAAACAGAATCTGGATTCAGACTCTTTGGTAAAGGTAATGGTTACAGTCCTGTTGTACATTTCATGAAGGGCCTTTCCCTTTTTTTTTTTTGAATTTCCAGCTAGATTATATTATTTTTGCTATACATGGAACATTTCATATGTACAATTTGTGACTATATAGCAACAGAATTTGGTATTTTTATATGATCATTGCCAATTATTATCTTTTTGCATATGCTTTTTGTACAATGATCACGGTGTTTGTGAGCATTACTGTGCTTGTGTTATGATTATTTAAGGGCACATTTTTGTATGCATTGACTGGGGTCATCACACCGTGGAATTCTTTCCCAGGTTGTCTTAAAGGATATATTCCTTAAGGTTGAACCACATTTTTTCCCCCCTTGTTTTTGTATTTTGACATAGGGTCATAGAAGGGATATATCCATCTCATATTATTCGAATGTTACTTCTTATATGTTGTTTATCAACATTGGGTTATATACAAATTGTTTATGTACCATTGATACCAAATAGGCCCACTTATATATGTGGATTTAGCCTTTTGAAACTTTTTTCAAATGCTATTGACATTTTTGGGGTCCATATCTATGTCCTTTTTAGGAATTTTAGATGATTAATCTGTTTTGGATTGGTGAACTGGTATTTTTTTATATCAGTAACATCATTGATGCTTGTTGCACGGATGATTATTTTTCTATACTAGGGATTTGTACTCATAGTTCTGGGCATACTTGTTTATGCTAGCAGACCATTCAGGTTTAACGATATGTTCTATTATACATGTGGATGTTAACAACAAAACATTAGTGTTTATTATATAAGTTTTAGAATAAATATCCTGTATATAGAACATTAGGAATAGTAACTTTTGATGAACCTCTATATTGTGTACTGGGTGGCTATTGGTTTGGAATTGGTCCTGATAGCATTTTGATATTTCAACATTTGTTGACTTTTGGGTTTAACATTTATGGGTATTTCTGGTCCTGCCCTTATTACATTTCTCTTTTAGAATTATCTATTTGATATTTTTGTAGTTAACTCCTTGGACAACCTTTTCTTTAATATCATGGATTTAGATAAAATCCTGGATGGGTTGTGTGCTGATAGGGAAGATTTGGAAATTTTTGGTCTTAACCATATCCCAAGCAGCAACTCCAACCAACCAGCTACTAATTTAATAGATGATTGTGAGATCTCTTTTCGAAATTTGGAAAAGGGCTTGAAGGGACTGAGAGCCAATATTTGGCATCTAAGTCTATTTAAAGCCTATCTTTACAAAAACATGGCACCAAGAGGATTACGTATAAAACTGCATCCGCTTGTAGGCAGATCTGAACAGAGGCTTACAGATGAATGGGATGCAGCACTTTGAGAGGGCTCAATGGTTTTTGTAAAAATTTTAGCTTCTTATTACGAAAGAATAATAGATTTGTGTCTATCAGAAGTGAAGGATCTTGCTAATGAATGCAAGAAATATGAATCCAGCCCTAAGTATTTGGAATCTTTAGACAGGTTGTCCAAGGAATTGACTATGTATGATAAAACCATCAAAGACAGAAAAATCAAGAAATTCAACAGAGATATTAATGATTATGATAAGGGACATCCTTTCCAAACACAGAGAACTGTGAGATTTCAAGATAACGTCCCTAATGTAAATAGGGGCAGGACCAGAAAAAGACCCAGGTCTATATTAAAAAATAGGGACCAATTTCACACCAGCACCTCAGGGGAGGAGTCATCTTACACTGACAGTGAATGTGGTACTATAGTCAACTCACCACTCAAAAAGAAAATCAATACCCAACACCCTTTCGGTATGGGAGGAAATCCAGAGGGGGGAGGAAACATAGAAACAAACACATCCACAGATTCCATGACGGGATTAATACAAGCACTACTGAAGTAACAACTCATGTTTTTAAAAATGTTCTGAATTTATCAGATCATGTTCTTACAGATGATCAGGAGCAGGTTTTGAATAAAGGATTAAACTTTGTTCCCAGTTTTTTCTCTGATGAATATCAAACCTCGTTGGATGTCATTGACTTTTGTCGTAGACTTAATCTTAAACTGTTTTTTTCTGAACAGGATAGTTCTAGTACTCAAAGATCTACTGATTTTACATTTTATAAATCTACCTTTCAGCCGCCTACAAATAAAAATGTAGCCATTTTTCAACAGGCGGTGTTGAAAGATTTACATTTCCCCCTTTTTGAAGCTTCGATTAGCACTGATAACATCACCACTGCAGAAAGGGTGGCATTATCAGAACTTCGAGCTAATCATAATATAGCTATTCTTCAAGTGGATAAGGGTGGTGCAGTGGTCATTTTGAACATGGACTATTATGTTAATGAGGGTTTACGGCAACTATCGGATGGACATTGTTATATGAAAATGGGGATTGATCCCACCAGCCAATTTAAAAAAGAGATTGATTTATTTTTACAATCTGCATTTGAGGAGGGTATCATCACACAAAAAACTGTTCAACATTTGCAGGTTAAAGATCCAGACAGACAAATCTTATATTTACTTCCAAAAATACACAAATCTATTACACACCCACCAGGAAGGCCAATTGTTTCTGGCCATGGCTACCTCACTGAACCACTTTCTGCATTTTTAACTCAATTTCTGAAACCTTTATTGCCACTTGTTAGGGCTAGAATCCAGGACACAACACAATTCTTGAAAATCATTGAGGATACTCAGCTTGAGCCCGAATGGTTGATGTGTACATTGGATGTAAAATCCCTTTATACCAGTATACCACACTGGGCCGGGCTTCAAGCTTTGGAATATTGGCTTGCCAAAGCAGAACTTTATCCTCCAGGTTTCAATACTCTGCTTATTTGTTTAACTGAACATGTCCTTACTAAAAATGTGTTCTATTTCCAAGGGGATTGTTATTGGCAACTGCAAGGTACGGCCATGGGGGCTTCCTTTGCCCCAATTTATGCAGATCTTTTTATGGCTTACCTGGAAGAATGCCTTATTTACAATCCCCTACATAACATATATCTGGTAGAAATGGACATATGGAGGAGATACTTAGATGATTGCTGGATGGTGTGGTGTGCGGATGCAGATTATCTCCAAGAATTTTTGGAATATCTCAATAATAACATTTGGGGTATTGAATTTTCTGTTACATCTAATAGGGATATGATAGATTTTTTGGATGTCACTGTATATCGTAACAGTGACCACACACTTAACACCAAAATCCATCAGAAATATCCCCAGTTCAATACTTTGTTACATGCAAAGAGTATGCATCCACGTCACACCATCCGCAATATTCCTAAATCTCAATATTTGAGAATTCGGAGAATTAATTCTTCTCATGAGGACTATACAGTTGCAAAGGCTGATTTACAATCCAGATTTTTGGATAGGGGTTATTGTATCTCTGATATTGAATCTGCCAGAATTTGGTCAGACAGGCAGGAAAGGAACACATTGTTGGAATATAGGGACAAAAGTAAACATCTCAACAGCCAAAACATCAGACTCATCACCACTTTAGGTAAAAATCACCAAACAGTTAGGCAAGCTGTGAACAACAATTGGAATATTTTGTTAGCTAATGAATTTTTGAGGGGTATCCTGGATAATCAGTGTTAATTTTCATTCAGACGAGGCAAAACATTGGGTACTTTGTTTTCCCATTATAAGCAGAGAGAAAGTGGTGCAGCAAAATACAAACAACTTACAATTATGGGGGATGAGTTATTAGGAACATTTCGATATGGACATTGTATATCCTGTGCCCAAGTTAATCAGTTAAAACAGTTTACAAGCTCCAACACAAGTAAAGTATATGACATCAGAGTTTTTGGTAATTGTTCCACCAGTTGGGTTATTTATTTGGCAACATGCCAATGTAAATCATTTTATGTTGGCAAAACATCACGTTCATTATGAATTAGAATTGGGGAACATCGGAGTGATATTCGTAATCATAAAATATCCAATGCCCTCTATTTACACACTATCAAACATCCAAGTGCAAAGTTTATGTTCACCATTATTGATAAAATTACGGGTAATAGAAACAATCAAACAGGCTGGCAAGGAATATTAAGCCATAAAGAAAGGTACTGGATCACACACCTTGGTGCCCTATTTCCACCTGGTCTTAATGACCATTTATAATTCATAAAACTATGGTAGTTATCAAGTCATAATTTGAATACACAGTTCTAAATATTGAATTGATTTTGTTACTATTAATACCTATAATATTCATGTCATTAGGAATATTTATTCCAGACTATGGAAATAGGCAAACACTATTTATATGATATATATATTTTTATATATGTTTGCCTTTGTCATTTTCTTATTACTGTAATTAGGTATTGTTATTTTGTTGAAGTGTATATACACTCATGTGTTTTGGTATACACCTTTTATCTACTGTGTTAATTTACCTCTGTATTAGGAGCCTTCAAAAGAATGTCTCTTTTCCTATTGGTTAACAGTATTATATATACTGACGTCTGGTTGAGGTTCACATTTTGTTTGTTCTTACTCACTGAAGAAGGCGGGTGCCGAAACTAGTATGAGTATTACAAGTTATTAGTGAGGGACATTTTTGTCCGTTTTTTTGACCTCATAATAAACGGTGGAACTACCATGCTGGCCTTTTTGTGTTTGTTCTAAGCTTGGTTGGCTGTGCATGCCGTACGAGCGAGGACTGGTGTTTGGTTCTAAACTCACTGGAGCCATAGTTCCCACACTTCCCTGTTCAATGTGTCCACTTTCTAACTGTCCAATATCAGCGGCCTCTGGGGATTGGGTATGTGTGGGCATACTGACTGTGTGCAGAGATAATGGGGGCAGAAGAGGGATTTCAATCTCTGGGACAGATTCAGCCACCAACAACCCCACCTGTACCTCATTATGACCACCATCACTAGCAAGATAGTAGCACTACAGGGGTATGTCCCTGTGTGCCATGACAGATTCTGCTGTATGTTCCTACACCCAGCACTGCAGTGTACTGTGGTGTGTCCCCTATGGGCAACCTCCCACTACTATGTCATACTGCCATTGCCAGATAAATATCAGTGTGCTATTATAACCACTATATGTGGACAGTCCAGCAACACCAGTATGCCACAATGATAGAAAACAATGTAAACCTGCTGCAGAATACATTCCCTGTAGGCATCATACTTCTCAACTCTAAAGATGTTTGCAGACTGTTAAGATGTTTGCATAATACTTTTGGTCATTTTCACACAACATTGTGGATTTCTGACAAAAGGCTGAGCAATCATTGATAGTTGATGTCAGGAAATAAAGACAGATATCTGAGTTTAAGACATCATTCCCTTCAGAACACAGTTATGCTGCTGTCTTCTTCTTTCGGCTTTTTCCTGGTTAGGGGTCGCCACAGCTTTCTTACTTTGTACAAGCAATAGTTACAGTGTCCCTAATTTTGGGCCTTTTTCCCTCCATTAATTATGGCTTTGTTCAGATTTTATGCTGTGATAGATTGACAGCTATGTTAGGCATAGCTGTCAGCCAGACAGGGAACGTCAACAGAATCATGGATTTAACCAGAATACATCAAGAACAATCAGGGACACTTTTAAAATGTTAGAACTATTTATGTGAGACATTGACAGAATGAGAGGAGGTGAATTAGTGTACATCATCTGACATTACAGGAGTATACACCCTTACCTATCATCACTATGTATTAAGTGTACTTCACTAGCTTTCCTAGAACAGCCAACTGTTGTAGGTGGGAATAAGAGGGGCAGAGCTAAGATGTGAGTGGAAATCAGGGACATTTGAGAGGCATGCCTGTAGGTGCAGGACAGCTGAATATCAATGACATGTCATTACCATAGATCTAAGACAGGCTTACTGCTGAAATCCCTATTCCCCATACCTCCATCCTCCCATCTGCATCCTGTTATATGGAGAAATCTATTACATACCTAGTGGAGTGCAGTACTCTTTTGTTGAACTTTGCTTTCGGTAATCTTTTGAAAATATGCTCTCTTGTGTGAGGTAAGTCTCATACAGACCTGTTCCCTATAACCAGCTGCTTTCCTTTAAGGTACTACTCATTAGTAGGTACTTGCCTCTGCACCAGTATGTGGCTCTGATATGGTAATTGCAGCCAAAACAGCTGAATTGCACTATCATTAGCCAATGACATGCCACCACAGTGCAATATATATAAGGCCTTCATGTAGACCTAGGTCCCCTTTTTAGCTGTTAAGATGGACATTACTGAGGTGTGGAGACTACAGCATTGCAGAGGGTAGGTATCATAACCGTGAACTGTAGAGATTTATGCAGTATGTCTACAGTTTTGCCTCATGTGTGGTCAGTGTCCCATGACATTGTGGTCATCTGGCAGTTCCCTGGCAAACATTGTGGATTGAAGTCAGTAATGGAAGACATACATTTGAGTATCAGATGTCATACCCCTCAGAATATGAGTGCTAATGCAATAGCTGTTATTCTATCAACATACTATCTATGTAGGAGCAAATTGTAAAACATGTCCCAATCTCTGGACCTTTGTCCCCTCCATTAAGTATGGCTGTGTCCAGAGTCCTTGTGCTAGGGGGTTTAGTGGTATGGAAGATCTGTAGTAGCTGCCTTTACATACAGGTGTGTGTGCTACAGGCTGCAGCTGCTGGCGCAGCCTAGAACACCTAGGGGGGAGTGTGAACATTTTGGAGGACAACAAGCTCTACATGTAACTGTGGCAGCTCTGTCATTATGGCAGATCCAGGGTACCCTTTACAGTCCAATTGAGGCATGTGATTAAGGTACATCTGTTAGGCAACAGTGCCAATAACAGAGTAGTAGGTGACATATAGTTATGCTATATGGATATGTGCAGTGTGTCCCTACCTGCAGGTCTTTGACTTGCAAAACTGGATAGTAGTTCATTAATTAGCAGTAACCTGTGCAGATAAAAACTGCATGAATCAGTCATTAATTGCTGTCTTCACAGTAATGTAATTGAACTGCAACACAAGACTGGATTTGAATCCAGGTCGTGTGTGGCAAAATGTACTGCATGCAAGGCATGTAACAAACTGAGCTACTGAGTCACTACTATAGCAGTTGTATTTGCAAGGTATATGTGCAGACATATAGGCTGTGACACACATTGTATGTATCCATCAGTATGCGCAGGGCTTTCTGTGGCTGTATTTCTGCACCAGGGTCCAAGTTGAACATGTTCTTTGCCATTGATGCCTTCACAGGTTTCTTTCTATATGTTGCTGATACAAGGGAACATTTACCTGCTATCACAAGCCTCACTTATATCTATTTTTATGTCTTTGGCTGTCTAATGGTATATTATTGCACCAGAGTCCACGGTACACCCATTTTTTTCATTAATTTTTAATTCCAGTTTGTGCAGTGTGGCAATGCGTGCAGCTCAACTGAGACATGCCTAATGACTCTAAGTAGCAATCACTATGTTTTGATGAAAACACCTGTTTTAATTAAGATCTCCATGGCATAGCTAGTTAATGCAGTGTGCTGCAATTGTGATGGGCTTGGGTTCGAAACATGGCAGAGGTGTTTATTTTGCACATGTGACTTAAAATGTTATAAACACATATACTCATTATAGCTCTGTTTAGCTGAACTAAGTGAAGCTGAGCAATGTGGAGCACCACACAGCTCCATGCTAAAAAAATATATATAAAGAAAAGAAAAAAGGGGAGATAGGAAAGTGGTGAAATGGGGGCAAGCAGGGGGGAAAACACAGTGAAAGGCAGGTAGGGATGTGCAGGAAGGGTGTAGGAAAGAACTATAGCTATCCATTTCTTGTACAGCAACAGCTGTGCACTTTGACAGATTTTGCAGATGAATTTGGACTCTCAAACCCAAGAGAGATGGGTGAGGACAAAATAACTTCATTGTCAAGTCAATTGGACCAAATTACTTGTGTCCAGTGGACACGTGCGGAATGGAGAACTATTTATGGGACGATATTTTTTTTGGGACATCTGCCCATTTGTTTGTATTAAAATGAGAGTGGAATGCTGGGGAAGGGACATAAGTACATGTGGGGAGGTAAGCTGGGTAGGAGAGGATGCATTTGCAGATAGACAAGACAGCAGACAGTGGTGGTGTGTGATGCATGAGGTGGGTGAACACCTTGGACGGGGAGGGTATTATGGAATCCAAGTCTCATGTGCCTCCAGATGGCAGCAGCGTGACTCACATCCCCACCCATGGGAATATCGACACTGCTCCTTCACTGCCATGGGGGTGGCTGTGCTGGAGGCTGGGTGCCAGGGCAAGGCTGCCCCACCAGGTTGGCCAGCATGCTCTCAATCTGCTGCAGGTGATGTTCATAGCTGTGATGAACAATCCTGCATGCCATGACTGGCAGTTAATCCTGGGTGACAACAACACCTCTGCCACTGCTCCCAGGGGGAGGCCAAGCCCTGTCCCTTGTGGCAGTCTCACCCAATGCCATAGGTGGTGCAGGGGCAGTTGAGGGGGCACTACCGGTCTGGGTCCCAGACAGGCCAGGACCTGGTGCCACAGCCAGTTGAGGCAAGGTAGGCAGATCAGCCAGAACCAGCCTTCCCCGACATGCTGTGATAATGGAGGTATAGCAATAAGTATAGGTTAGTTGTGAACAAAACATTGTTAGTAATAACAGCATGGCAGAACATTGGAAATAAGCTAATTACATATCAATGCATATTATGTGAAACACAACAATAAATAACAGAACAGTTGGTATGTTAACAGCATGGCAATAACAGTTACAGCATAACACAAACAAAATAGGTAATTTAAGAAAAAATGTTAATATGCAACCATTATAATACATAATAATAAAACTAATAACCGAAAAACAGGAATGAAGTGCTTGGAAAACTAGTAACCAAGTAGTATGAAGCACAAAACACTCCACCAGATCCACAACTGGTAAAATTTAGTAGTGTAAACACAAACAGGTATGTTTTCGTCACCAATTTCTTCAGATAAGCTAAACACACCACCACCTTCATTTAAATATCATTTCACAGTTAACCCCACCCAATGAAAGCTTACAGTGACTCACAGTTCCTAATTGATTAATTAAATACAAGTTACTGCAACCTTCAAACTTCCCTGTCACAATCCCACTTGATGCTGATATATAGGAAAAATTTGCTGTTCCGAATGTTCGATGTTTTGTATTTTCGATTGCCAGGGTTTGATATTAGAACACTCGATATTTTGAATGTTCAGTGTTCTAATATAGACCCCATATGGTAATAGTGAACCATAACCAATGAATAACAATAAGAAATAAATGAAGATTAGGGGTGGGGAGAGAGAGAAAAACAGTCCGTTAGAAAGATTGCAGGTTATTTCCTTGACAACAGTACTACTATCTACTCTACGAGTCTGTATTTTGTTTATATGTACAATAACTACAAGTCTCCTATAACTGATGTAGCATGTACATACCTCTCAAGCTATTTGCATGGGACACTATGGGCCAAGCAGTAACAATTGTGGGTATGCAGCTAAACAGAACACTGGCACATCAGATGGACCTATATAACTACTAAGGTGTTCTGTGGTCTGATTTGGTGATACTTTGCAATCTATTTAACCATTTCCATGGTAATCCTGTGACAGATGGATTATACACTATTAATTACATAAAATGAAATTGTGACACTTGAGAGACATGTATGTGTACAGTACAGAAACTAAACAGCTGTCATGCATTGTTTGGCAGACATGGGAATAGAATCCAATAGCAGTGACTGCAGGGGATATCTGTATAGACTGTATTAATTGACTGCAGCAACTTTTAACAGACACTCCAGGCATACAGCCATACTGGGATTACACATTTTATTTCTGACTGAACATTGCTGATGAACACATTCTTGCTAACAATTTTAACAGTCTGTGACATCTAAACACACAATTATCTACTCATAATATGGGCTACCTCACCCATTTACCTGCAGTTCCTGTGGAGAGAGAAACTGTGAGCATTACTTGACTGCTTCTGTAATATGTACTGCTACATACCACTGGATTCTAACCCTGGACTGTGTGTGGCAAAATTTGCTATATACAGAGCATTTAACAAACTGAGCTACTGAGTCACTGCTGATTACTGACTGACTGATATTTGACTAGAGCTCACCTGGAGCCAAAATATGACCTGGTAGAACTACTACAGTGTTATACTAGACTGCAGTGACAGTAGAACAGATATGCATGAAATACAAGCATAATGCTGATAGTAGGTAAGCTATAGTTCGGTATCATATCTGCAAAGTCAACAAATGATATCAGCTCATGGAGTGGGCTACCTCACCCATATAACTTTATTACCTGATGTCTGTGGATGACAGAGAATTATGTGACCAATATTGGCCTAAAGACAGCCTTGAAAAGTACTTATATGAATTAACCAATACAATTTCCAGTCATTAGATTTACATTCTACAGCTATTACAGTGTTATACTTGACTGCAGCTCCTTACGTTACAGCCTCAATGCATACAGCTCTACTACAATGGTTACAAAAGCACCATTTTCCCTGGTGTTATTGGTATTGTTTCATGTTTTTATTGCACTACAGTTGGCATTATTCATTTATTGCACTATAGCTCTAAGTCCACATTTATTGCACTACAAACTTTACTGTATATACTTTATTGCAGTTGATGCTTTACTCTTTCTTGCTTATATCACTGCAGTTAGCATAATACATCCATACTCACCACATTCATGGCACAACCTGGCCAAGCACCCAGCATGTGACTCAACATTACGAGTCCTCTCAGTTGCAGCTGTTGGGAGAGAAGTACACCATTATGCATACCAGTTTTGCAGACATTCAGATTACATATTGGTAGAACAGAGGAAAAAGTACTTACATACTTGTGCATTCCCTGCTCTTGTTTCTTGGACCCAGGTGTCCAAGAGTCCCTTCTTTTGCCTTTTCAGGTCATCATGGTGGTGATGACACTGCTCACCTGTGCTGGGGATACAAGTAACACTGATAAGCTCTCTGGCCAGCTGGTCCCAGGCCTCAGCCTTACACTCTGAGCCCTGGAAACCACTTTGCAGCAGCCTGTCATCAGGTTTATCACGAGGAGCCCAACCATGACCCTGGACTCCAGAATGTCCTAACTCTGCACCCGAAAGTGCGCACCTTCACCAATCCCACCAGCCATAGTATACCTTCAGTTGACAGAACTCCAATGGAGTCTGCTGTATTCCTGCCTATCGGGCTTGATATAGGTTGTTTTCCCACCCTTACATGTCATTGGGCAGCATTCAAAAAAGCTCCACATCACTTAGCACTGTGCAAACCAGTGCAGCTAAGCTGAGAAGTGCATAAACTCGCAGAACCATAGTCTTAGCAGAGTTTAGCAGTGTGCAAACCAGCCAAGCTGTGCACAAACATTGGCAGCTGTTACCATGTTTATGCCATGCTTAGCAGGTCTAAGCACAGTTGAGCAAAGCTTAGCAGAGCACAGCGGGGCCATCTTTTAAAATTGTCTGCATAATATGTATATCAAAATTAAATACATATTTTCCATTCCATGTATTCAAATCCTGGACCTACTGTACATGAAGCCGTAACTCTACCCATTTAGCTAAGTGTATATTAAGAATTCTGGTATACCTTCACATACCACTGAGCTACCTGTAACCAGTGCTGAGCACTGCACCACGCCACACAAACACGCTTAGAGACGCTTAAACACACCTTTAAATAAATAATTTTAATATATCTGGTTTCCATTTTTAGATGTCTGGCAGGTGTCTGCTGTCTTATATGTGAGTGCAGCTTGGTATTGCTGTGCTCCGTGCAGCTCCACTCAAACATGCTTTTAAAAAAAAAAAATAAATAAAAATAAAACAAAAGGACATTACAGGGAGTTTCATACTCATCTGCAGCTGCAGTTAGCGCTACACCTCTCCCTACACTGATTCAATAACCATGTTCCTCGTCTCTCCCTCGGCAATGCACCATCATTAATAAGCATGGTGTGCTGCCGAGGGGGAATCATGACCACGAACACAGATACATTCCATGCAGACTCTACATAGTGCCTACACTGATTTTATTAAATCCTGTAGATTATCTTTCACATCATTTTATTCACTAATGCAGTCTCATAACTCATTCTGCTTTAGCACCTAATGACATTGCCCCTTGGATACCTCTCCTGTTTTACATTACTACTGATCCCATCTACTTTGTTTATTCCATTTCTACAGTGTGCCTTCTGCCTTTCTCTCTCTTTCTCCCAATCCTAATTTTTCTTGACTTGCACAAGCAACACCATAATTCTTTTTCTGATATTCCTAAAGTCAACACTTTACTTTCAATATTTTAATGTTTTGTCATTTGCCCAGCCTGCTGTTCACATTATTGCCAACTGTTTATTATTTAACCAGTTTGGTTCAAATCATGGCACTCCCCCAAACAAATACAGCTTTCATGTTCTTTGATCCATTGCCTATGTACCTCTTTGCTCAGTTGCACTGTATTCTTCCATAATCTTTTAACTTTACTTTTAACCACCAACTACTGCTCCAAACACTGGAAGGCTTTCATCTAGACAACCCAGCCCTAAATTGGTTTAAAGCCTACCTCACTGGTAGGCAACAGGCTGTACAATGGCAAGACAGGCTATCTGACCTACTACCTAATACCATTGGTGTCCCCCAGGGCTCTATATTAGGTCCCCTCCTATTCTCAGTCTTCATCAACAATCTTCACCTAGCCACCTGCATTCAATATGCAGATGACTCCACCCTGATCTGCTCTGACATCTCTCTCTCACAACTACAAATAAAGACCCAAAACTGTTTCAAAATTGAAAATTGGTTCACTGAATTGAAACTACTACTAAATCCTGCAAAACCAAGATGCTACTATTTTTCCATCAGTAGCTACTCCCTAGGTAATGATCCTCTTTTTCCTAATAGTCTCTCATTCCATGTAAAATCCACCAACGGGACCATCATAGACCCTGTTCCCAACACTAAACTATTAGGAGTAACAATTGACCACAAGTTGAAATTTGACACTCACATTAGCAACACCATCAGGACAGTCAATAAAAACTTGGGTCAATGTATCGTATTAGGTATTTCTTAACTCCTCACACCAAACTTACCATTGCTCGAACTCATCTTCTCTCTACCCTCATGTACGCTTCCCCTATCCTATCTTTCCTCAATAAGCGTGAACTCAACATGCTCACCGCCTATAATCACATAGCAAGATTTGTAACAGGAACCCTACCATACCGTACCCATCATTGCCTTAACCTAAAGAAACTTGGCTGGCTTGAACTGCCCAATCTTCTCAAATTCACTCAACTTACGGAAGTATTTAAAATAATTAACCAGCCTGACAGAGTCCCTGCTCTGGCCAAAGTATTTCCACCCTATTCAAACCTGAATTTCCTCTGTTCAGTGCATAGTGTTCAAATTAAAACCATCATATCCAAGAACTCTGGCGAGGATGCCATCTATGCCAACTCCATAGGGAAAACCTGGAATGCACTTCCCAACAATTTAAGATGCATAACCTCGCTTAACGTATTCAAAATTAACCTCAGCCAATTTCTGAAATCACACTGGTTATGCCCTTGCCCTAAACCAGACTAAACCTAGCCAACAACCACTTCGCTAGACTCTTTAATCCATGGTAGACTAGTTGACTATCATCCCCTCATCTAGTATCTCCTCCCCACCTCACCTCCACCGTGAAGGAATCGTGAATTAATTACTAGTTGTTATTGTTGTTCTCATTTATATATATGTTAAAAATGTTTTTTTTGTTCTCTACCTGTATTTTATCTCCTTAGAATATTATGTATGTCGGTTACTTTCTTAGCATGTTGTAGTGGAGCTTTTCTCCCCGGGCCTCTGCTGAAAATGGACATGTATCCAGCTAGACCAGCCCGGTCAACAAATGTAAAATAAATAAAATAAAATAAAAATAAATTATTATAATACCAGCATGTATGCAGCTGGTCTCCCCCTTATTCTCCACACATTGGCTTTTTACTCATCCCTTCCTTCCTCCCTCCATGTCTTAAAACAATTTTATCTGTGTTATGCGCCATCTATGTAGTAACCATACGTGCTGGCCATAGAATGACTCTTCACCTTCTTCAGCACCTTCCATCTGCCTCCTCCCATAGTTTATTATCCTCCCAGATTCCATCTTCCTTAATACATCTCCTTTGGATCATCACTGTATCCTTCTTTTTCTTTGAGTTCACTATGTCACACCTATTGTTTCAGTTTTCTGTGCATCCATTGTTATAGGACTCTGTTAGTTCCAGTACCCTGTGACCAGGGTGAGTGAACATCACCAGAATTACTTAATTCTTTATTGCCTAGAACCTCAGGCATTGAACATAGGTTCATAGATTAGTACTAGACTAGCTGCCCTTGTAAGCCATTTTAAGCCTAGCCAATTACCCCATGTGAGAATCAAACCCTGCACCTAATGTCTGTAAGGTAAACACGTTAACTGTTATGCCAACATACTACATTACCATCTGACAGGTTCATGACACAACATCTGCTGAAACATTAATCAGTTGATTCACTGGCAGAAATGTAATTAAATACAAGAAGACCAACATATAGGTACGATACTGGTCAAGCTGCCAAAAAGCTTTACTAAATATAATGGAACTTGGATGTGCATAAGAAATGTTAGTCAAACCAAAATGAGTAATTTTATCTGATATTCCTCGAATTTCTTTTTAATTAACAAGCTGATGCATGTAGAATCTTTGTCCTTGGTCCAAATGCTGTCCACTCCTTTGGTGATATTTGGATTGTGCCTGCATATTTGAACTGTTTCTTACTGAAATTGGTGCACCTTGTTTGCTGTAGCATAGACTAGATCCAGGCCTGCTGAATCTAGCTTTGTTTGTATGCTTGTTGTTTGTTTGCTTGTTATTTCCCTGAAACACTAATTCCACCTAAAACATGGCTTTTCAGCACTTCTGTGGATCCCTAGTGATATCTGCATTGCTTACTGTACTTATTTCCTTGTTTCACTTGAAAGAAAGTTACTGTTTGTCGTTTTTGCATTTAAGTTACCTGTAACACATTGCAATTAAGTTACCTGGCACTTGCTCATTAAGTCAGCACTAAAAAATTAAAAGCACTATACCCTCACAAACTCCCCTTGAGTACCTTGTTCCCCATTGGCCCTTTTTTCAATTATAAAGGAATTCCCAATACTATTCTAGCATGTCCAAAGGTCAGTTGTCAATCTCCTCTCTGGTCCAGCTGGTGAGTCTGGGAATCTTGAGACAATGTTACAACTGCCTCATGTACACAGACAACTCCCTCCTCCTCCCAACAATTTCCAACACATGTGAGAGATGCAACCATATAGTCAAACTGGAGGCTAAGCTCTCTCAACTCAGTACTGGCGTAACCAGTCAGGAGGAGAAGGAAACCACACTCACTACAATTCCAGTCTCACATAGACCTACCACGACAGCAAACCAAACACATAAACACACAAAAACATACTCGCAGGCTCTAAATAAAAATCTGCCTAAGCAGCAGAGACCTCCAAAGCAGACACCCAAGCAACCGCTACCCCAAAACAAAACACGTGCAACACATAGCTCACAAAGACAGTGTGCCGAACAGTCACAGCCCTTAAGGCTAAACAGCACACCTGATACACTTGTAATAGGTGACTCTATCATCAGGCACACTGACGTCCCGCTCACCAGGCTGAATAAGGAGAAGGTCACTGTGAGCTGCCTGTCGGGCGCTAGGATCCGCCACATAACACACACACTCAGGTCACTCCAAGGCAAGTACAAATATGACTCAGTCATTGTCCATGCTGGTGTGAATGACCTGAGACGTACTTCCCTGGATTACATGAAAAGAGACATAGAGGAGCTCTCTGAGCATGTAGCCCAGGCCGGTATGACCCTGACCTTGAGTAGCATCTTACCCTCACCAAGAATGATGCCACAATATGAAGACAAGATGATCAATTTCAACAATTGGCTTAAGTATTGGTGTCATTCAAAGGGGATCCAATGCCTGTCAGCCTGGGATGACATGCTCGACAAGTCCCAAAAATCCACAAAAACATCTATAATCCACCATTTAGACCAATAGTGGATGGTAGAAGATCCTCCACATACGCTTGTGCTAAGTATGTGGATATGATCCTTAAGAAATATGTAATTAAGGATGAATGGATAGTCAAGGATTCATGGGACTTTTTAGAAAAGATAAATAATTTGAAATACCAACAAGATAATAACTTTATCACAGTGGATGTGAAGGAACTTTACACTAGCATTCCCCATCAACAAGGAATGGATTGGGTATTAGCAAACATACATAATAAAAATGCAGAACCAGAAGAAATATCTCTGGTAGGAGAACTATTGGATATAATTTTGTCTTACAATTTCATCTTATTTGAAAAGCAATTTTACAAACAAAAGAAAGGAGTGGCGATGGGATCCCCCTGTGGGTCGAGCTTTGCGAATCTAGTGATGTCTTATTGGGAGAAAAATGTCATTTTCAGCAACACTTTTCTCAAGGAGACAATAATTTTCTATGCTAGATTCATAGATGACATCTTTATAATTTTTCAAGGAGATGAAAATCACGCAATAGACATCATAAATGTATTCAATGAGAGTACAGAATTTTTACGATTTACCCATACTTATAATGAAGAATTCATTGCTTACCTAGATGTTAAGCTGATTAAGAATAGAATAAATAAAAGGTATGAAGCGAATATATTTAGAAAACCAACTTATTCCAATAAATTCTTGCACTTCTCCAGTGCACATCCAATACACCAGAAAAAATCGGTGGTAAAAGGTCAGCTCGTCAGAGCAGCACGTATGATTACAACAGATTTAGATTTTGAGCAGGAATGCTTATTATTAAAACAAATGTTTATCAACAGGCATTACCCACCATGTTTTCTGGACCCCATAGTAGAAGTCAAAATAAAAAGATAAATGAGTTATTTTATACCTATATTAAACCAAAAAGATGTTGGTATTCTAAAAGAAGGGGTTCAAATTATGGATCCTGTGCAAATGATGCCAAGAGGATGATTTAATAGTGAAAACTATAACTCAGCATGTATATTAAGGTTCTGTATGGATTTTGGCAGCATTAAAGAAATCATATTGAAGAACTAGAACATTCTTAATGACGACTATCCATTAACTTGTAAATTGGGCTTTCAGCCTAAGATTATATGCAAGAAGGGCTTCAATCTTAAAAATATACTGCAAAAGTACAATAATGATAAACCATCAGTCTTGAATAGAGGAATGGGACAATCTGGAAATTGTCCCTATTGCCTGTATATGACTCCAGGAATGTCAAAAATCATCAATGGATATAAAATCTACACAAAAGGGAAATTCAATTGTAACTCTAAAGGAGTAGTGTACTTAGCCATGTGCCAGGGTTGCCCCTGTTTTTATGTGGGAAAGACGGAGCGAAGGCTAAGGGATAGAGTGTTTGAGTATTTGAGAAGTATCAATCTGCACAAGGAGGACAATGCTTTAGCAAGACATGTTATGGAATATCCTGAACATAAATTTTGCTTTAAAGTAATTCATCAACTTAAGCAAAAAACCAGAGGGGGTCCATTTAATTTATTATTGGAGAAATGTGAACTGCTTTGGCAGATTAAATTGAATGCCTTCACTCACCCAGGCCTTAATGAGAAATGCTCAATTATGAGCTTGCTAAAACTAAGAAGTCTAGAGAGATAGTCACTAACAGTTTAATATAATAATAGATCATACTTTTATTTAATAATTATAGAAGACATTGGGGAGTATATCTACACACATATATATATATATATATATATATATATATATATATATATATAATATGCACATAGTTAAAAATTCTAAAATTTAATATCGAATGATTTTTAAACACCTCAAATATTTATTAATGTGTTGACATTCAATAATTCAATATTAGTATAAATAATTAAATTTAAAGGAGAATCTCTGCTATAAAGCTCCATATTTATGTGGTTCTAATTTTGTTTTTATATTTGATCAACTTATGATAATATATGTTTAATAATTTTTTAGATTGATATCATATATTTATTAACATTATTTGTTATAGATAAGTTAATAGTTTAGGTTACAAAACAACTCGGTCCCCCAAAAGAATATGAACTAATAATTAAGCTTACTAATATTTGTTTTGTTTGGAAAAGTCGCTGCACATTACTAGTGTAACCCAAAAAAATGGTGCGTTATTGTGTAGAGTGTTTATTTATTATTCATTCATTGATATTGGTATATTTATATATAATTTGTTTTAAAATTTTAGGGTTATGTTAGGATGTCATTCTTCATTTTTTAACCTCCTGTCAACTTGCAAAATAAAGTATTTTAATAACACAAATAATAAAATCAACAAAAATTTTTAATATTTTTTATCTAGAACAAACCC
Organism: Protopterus annectens; assembly: GCF_019279795.1. NCBI lineage: Eukaryota > Metazoa > Chordata > Ceratodontiformes > Protopteridae > Protopterus > Protopterus annectens. The sequence continues at coordinate 853,323,740 of NC_056731.1, forward strand.
AGGAAAACAACGATTAAAAATTTTTAAACTCATTTTTAAATTCACTTTTAAATTCAAATTTAATATTAAAGTTTACAACATACATAGTTGTTTACATATAGCGTATTTTTTACTCATAGCCTATTTTTATAAATAAAGAGTGGCGAGTAGCGTTTGCCTGAGCGGATTTTGTTTTTTGGTTTAAGTTACTTGTAACACATTGCATTTAAGTTACCTGGCACTTGCTCACTAAGTCAGCACTAAAAAATTAAAAGCACTACACCCTCACAAACTCCCCTTGAGTACCTTGTTCCCCATTGGCCCCTTTTTTCAATTATAAAGGAATTCCCAATACTATTCTAGCATGTCCAAAGGTCAGTTGTCAATCTCCTCTCTGGTCCAGCTGGTGAATCTGGGAATCTTGAGGCAATGTTACAACTGCCTCATGTACACAGACAACCCTCTCCTCCTCCCAACAAATTCCAACACATGTGAGAGACACAACCATATAGCCAAACTGGAGGCTAAGCTCTTTCAACGCAGTACTGGCGTAACCAGTCAGGAGGAGAAGGAAACCACACTTACTACAATTCCAGTCTCACATAGACCTACCACGACAGCAAACCAAACACATAAACACACAAAAACATACTCGGAGGCTCTAAATAAAAATCTGCCTAAGCAGCAGAGACCTCCAAAGCAGACACCCAAGCAACCGCTACCCCAAAACAAAACACATGCAACACATAGCTCACAAAGACAGTGTGCCAAACAGTCACAGGCCTTAAGGATAAACAACACATCTGATGCACTTGTAATAGGTGACTCTACTGTCAGGCACACTGATGTCCCACTCACCAGGCTGAACAAGGAGAAGGTCACGGTGAGCTGACTGTCGGGCGCTAGGATCCGCCACATAACACACACACTCAGGTCACTCCAAGGCAAGTACAAATATGACTCAGTCATTGTCCGTGCTGGTGTGAATGACCTGAGATGTACCTCCCTGGACTACATGAAAAGAGATGAAAAGAGACATAGAGGAGCTCTCTGAGCATGTAGCCCAGGCCGGTATGACCCTGACCTTGAGGAGCATTTTACCCTCACCAAGAATGATGCCACAATATGAAGACAAGATGATCAATTTCAACAACTGGCTTAAGTATAGGTGTCATTCAAAGGGGATCCAATGCCTGTCAGCCTGGGATGACATGCTCGACAAGCCACGATGCTTCGCTAGGGACAGCTTGCACCTGTCACCCCTGGGCTTTCGGATATTGGCAAAGGCTCTTGATACCCTTATAGTGCCTTTTTTAGGCAAGGCTCAAAAGACAAACCCACCTCCATAGGTATCACAAGGGATAAGAAACTAAGAGTAATGCTACTCAACGCCAGAAGTCTAAACCTCAAGATGCACGCACTCAAAACTCTCCTTAGCATGGAGAACATCGATATCTGTACAGTAACAGAAACCTGGTTCAAGGCTCCCAAGAGCACCCCAGCACTACCAGGTTATACCTCATACCATGCTTTTTGGCCCCAAAACTTGGACTGAACCACAAAAGGAGGGGGAGTATCAATATTCGTCAAAGATACCCACACCTCCAGGTTGGTGGCACAGCACGAAGCATCAGAGACTATTCATGTGCAACTAACAGTGGGTAAAACTGCCTTCCAGTTTATAGCCTGCTACAGACCATCTTCCCAAACCCAGGAACCCCACTCGGCCTTCCTGAGAACACTGAAAAATATGAAGGTCTCTCCAAACACCATTATATTGGGCGACTTCAACTACACAAACATAGACTGGGAGCATTACTCTAGCTCCAACACCCTAGCCCAAAGGTTCCTAGAATTTATAAACTCAAATGCTATGGAGCAACTTGTTACCACTCCCACAAGAGGGGAAAACATACTGGACCTGATCATTACCAACATGGGGACTCTATGCTCCAGACCAGAAGTGTATCCCTCACTGGTAAGATCAGACCATAAACTAATCTCACTGGATATTCACATCTTGACCCCACCCCCTGCCCAGAAAACCACAGTGAAAAACTTCTCTAAAGCAAATTTCACACTCCTCAAAACTGAGGTGGAATCCTTCAAAGCCCCCGGGCCTGTGGAAAATATGGCCCAGACCACAGAATCCTTTATAAACGCATTCTATGAACACCTTCAGGAATGCATGGATCATGCAATCCCATATAAAACCAAGACCCAATCCTCCAAAGGTAGATGTCCTGTCTGGTGGACCCCAGCCATAAACAAACTATACAATAGAAGGAGGAAGCTACTACATGATAGAGCAAAACCCCAAAAAGGGAAGGCATCTCTGATCAGTATTAGCAAAAAACTACGGGCATTCATAAAATCGTCTAAGGCCAGCTTCGAGAGAAAAATTGCACAGGACATTAAGGATAATCACAAGGCTTTCTTTAGTTATGTTAGGAACCTGGGTGGGAATTCCCAGATATGCTTAGAATTAGTCCAAAATGACAAAAAATACACCAAACCCACAGACATTGCCAACATCCTAGCTGACAGGTTCAGCGCAAACTCCCCCCCCCCACCAAAAGGGCGAATATCTATCCCAGCAGAGTGCTGCCTCCCTGACATCTCAGATGCACAGGTAAGAGCCGCCCTCTCCAAAGCAAAAAACACAGCATCAATGGGACCAGGCGGTGTCCCGGCTGCCCTACATGAACTCCAAGAAGAGCTAAACCCAAACATAAAACTACTGTTCAATCTCAGCCTTACTACAGGATATGTACCCAAAGAGTGGCGTACAGCAACAGTGGTCCCTCTCCACAAAGGTGGTGCCTTAACGGATCCTGGAAACTATCGCCCCATAAGCCTGACTAGCTTGGTCTGCAAAGCTATGGAAAGGATCATCATGGACTTAATAAATAAAGATATTGGGGACCTACACACACTGGATCCTACCCAGTTCGGCTTTGTTAAGGGCAGATACTGCCTCTTAAACCTGGTTGATTTCTTTGAAACAGTCACCAAGGCCATTGACGAGGGGAAGGTGGTCCACACAGCCTACCTGGACCTCGGAAAAGCCTTCAATACAATACCCCACTCGGGCATTATAGATAAGCTCACCAGCTTAAATATAAACTCCCATGTCACTAGATGGGTTGCAAACTGACTCAAGGACAGAACTCACATGGTTATAATTGCTGGAGCCATGTCAGACTCCAAACCAGTTACAAGTGGCATCCCACAAGGCTCAGTCATGGGACCTCTCTTGTTCGGTATATATTTCTCGGAGGTACAGGCAAACACGGAAGGACTGTGGCTGACCAAGTTCGCAGATGACTGCAAACTGGGCGCCATAATCGACTCTCCAGCCGACACAAGCATCCTCCAAAAGGGCCTCATAGAAACAGACAACTGGTGCCAGAGCCATGGCCTCAAGCTAAACACCAAAAAGTGTATAGTCATCCCCTTTGGCAAAAACAAAGTGCCCACAATTACCACATAGGTGGTAATCCATTAAGTACAGAAGAAGTAATTAGGGACCTGGGGACCCAAGTTGATAGCAATCTCTCATTTAACAACCACATGGCCAAAGTGGTTAGAAAAGCATTTTATATAGCCCACCTAATCATAAAGGGATTCACATCTAGAACAGGGGAGGTCATCATGCCTCTTTACTCATCCCTCATCAGGCCCATAATTGAGTACAATGCCCCTTTTGGGATGTACCTTACCAGACACCTGCAGCAACTGGAAAGACCCCAAAAGTACCTCACCAAGAGGATCAAAGGGCTCAAACAGATGCCATATGCTGCCCGGTTAAAGAAACTCCAGGTCTACTCAGTGGCATACCACCTGCTCAGAGGCGATCTGTGCCTGACGTATAAAGCCATGTCCAACCCGGAATTAATGGACATGCTGCACCTCAGAAAATCTGAATCCCATCGAGCTACGCACTCGAGAGACTTGAACCTCAGCACTGAAATAAATAGGACATTCTGGAGGGACATATTCATAACCCAGAGGCTCCCTTCACTCTGGAATAAAATCCCAGTTCAGGTTAGGCAGAGTCCCTCATTGACTCTCTTCAAGAGGAATCTTGATTAGTGGATGGGAGATCGTAGGTTTACCCCGGGTATCACTTCTGTGTCACTGTTAGACAGAGGCACAGTATACTAACCTGGAAAAAGGGCATAGCAAAATTAATTTAAAATGGGTGGCGAAAGCCAAACACACTCTGGCTAGGTTTATAAATGCCCTAGGGCAGATAGCCTAGTATGAACCTATGAACCTATGAACATTTAGTGACACAAATCTGGTGTGATGTCAGATGTCTGACCTTTTCAGTTCTTGTCAATGCTGCAGATTAATAAATGATATATGGAGTCTCTTCTTGGTTTGTATTATGTTATACCTCAATAGAAAGGTTTAGGTACATTGTACATAGTCTTAGACAAGAAAGGTCAATTTTGCCTATTAAATTTCCAAGCAAAATATGGACTTGGGTTGCTCTGTCCTGTATGATGACCTATTATCTATTCTTGGATTAAACGTGTTACAATTCATATACTGAGAGATGCTATTATTTTCAAGGAGAAACATTTTTTAAACTCCTTTGTGCTTTAAGACTTGATCCCTTATGCTGTGGCAGAAGAACTGTATTGGAATTTTGCTGACACTATTAGTTTGTATTATATTATACGTTGTGGAAAGACACATTATGTAACAACAGTATTTGATTAGTCTGTAATACTAAAAATGTCAGTAAAAGCATAATACTCTAAGCTTTTAGCTATGTGTCACATAAGTATAGCCTATTATGTTGCTCTAAATAATATGATATAGTAAAAAGCTAACGTCACCCTAGTCATTGTATACCATTTTATTTCTGGTTACATAGAGTCAGAGGTATATACTAAATCATACCTCTCAACCTCTTAGCACAAGAAATCTGGACAAAGGCAAAAATAATGGGGGACAAGGGCCCAAAAATAGGGACATATTTTAAACATTGCTGATATAAACTTAAAAAGTTGCAAAATAATAGATTTTTGCATTAGCATGCATTTTCTGAAGAATATGAAATTTGAAACTCAAATGTTTGCCATTATTTTATGACTTCAATCCTTAATGATTTTCTAGAAAACCACAAAATTTTATGCGGAACAGACCAAAAATATAAGGCAAAAATATGGATAGTTGCGAGATATGTAGTAAGATAATGGCCATTGGGGCCTTTATAAGCCTAGCCATGCATCCCAAATGATTTGCATAAGTTTGTTTTGAGCCTTACAGGTTATTTTAAAGGGTATATGTAAGCTAGCATATATTTTATCCATTAGAGACATAGGTGCAAGACCTGGGGTGAATTTCTGATTTCCCATCCACTGGTCCTGGTTACAGTTGAATAGGGTTGGTATAAAACTCTACTTTACATGGATGGTAAGCCTGTTACACAGAAGGGGAATTCTTTAAGACACATACCTGTCCCTCGAACATGTCCTGTTTATGTCATACACAAGGTTCAGGTCTTTAGATTGAGTAGATCTGATGCTGTTGGTTTTGCGGATGTGCAAAAGGTCTATCAGAATGGAATCCTAGTGTGCCTTGCATGTCAGGCATAGATCAACTCTCAACAGTCTAAAGGAAACCAAGTATAGAGAAAAGGCATTCAGACAATCTGCATGGCATATGTTTATGCCCCCTGTATTCTTTATGTGAAGAGCCTCTGTGGATGTTACATTTGTTTCATGTACCTTTTCAGGTACATACTGAAGAGGGTGTTGTACTCAGTAATGGGTCTGTCTGATGAGGGCCAAATATAGAGGAGGAGCTCATATACTTCATAACCAATGGGCTTAGCTGTAGAATACATTAACTTATGTTACCAGCCATACAGGATCTATTCGACATGCTTTTCATGCTGGCTCAAATGATCATGTGAACCCTGTTAACCAGATGTACTTTTTAACCTACGTAACTAGATTTCTTCTGAAATGACCCTTAGACCCTGTGATTTATGATGAAGGCATGGTGAGATTGAATCTTACACTTTTTTTTTACAAAATATAAACTACTTGAAATAACATGGTCATACTTCAGTCTGCAAAAGTATATTCTTAGGAATTCTAGAAAGTATATAATTTGACCTTTTACAAGAGCTATAATATTATATCCCATTCTGTATGAAACTCTACATGTTAATTAATGAAATATAATAATAATGCACTCTTAAGCATTGAGCGTAAAAGCAGAATGATAATACCTGAAGTATCATTTGGCAACCTGTCAATAATTAGTTAAAAATTTGGTCATTCTCATTAATCAATATCTCTGAATTAAGGAAGAACTAGAAAAATGAATTCCAATTAGATGCCCACAGAGGCCCAAAGGCCAAGACACCAAGATCCAAACATATTTTTTACATATACAGCTACTAACATATATGTTACCTGGACACGGGCAGTCATTATTAAATACAATCCTGGGTATTGAGTAGTGTATCTTTGATATTACATTGGGATGAAACAGCTAGGTTTGAAATAACCTCAAGGTCGATAGCCTAGTAACCTCCTTTGATCTTATGATCCTACCTGTGAGACAAGGAGTTAGCAATACCCCCCCACAGGCCTTCTTTTAAGAGGAGAGGAGCTATCACCAGTGAGACCATTGTCCTGTCCCCTCACCACCCCTCGACAGTGTTCGTGGGTTGAACTGTTTCCAAAACCATCACTACTAAACTATATAGTCTGCATATCCTGCCATTTTAGTGATGCCCCAGGGAGAAAAGGTCCATGACATTCCAAAAGGATACACAGTTTATACTGTCAATAATAACTATATATCAACAAGTATAAAAATATTTAAAGATAAAGCAGAAAGTAAAATACAAAGTAAAAGTGTTAGAAAGCAACATATACGTATATTTTTCTGTGCACATGCAAATTTATGTATGTTCCAGGTAGATTTTTTTATCTTACCTGGAATTTATTAAAATGATACTTGAATGAGAGAGGGAGTGGAAAGAAATAGTTAATGACTAATTTTTAATCATCTGAAAGAATATTAAGTCTGTGGAGGAGGAGGATGTGAACAATGTTTGTTTTGTGTACATTCTCATTGTTTTTGTTTTGTGTACATTCTCATTGTTTTTTTCTATGTACGTCTGGTGCATGAAAACGGTAAATGTGCTGATACTTTACAAGGAAAAATATTTTCTGACTTTTCTATAAATGTCGCAGAAATCTTTGATGCTACATTTAAATCATCTTAATATGTAAAGTAGAATAAACAGCCAACATTTAAAGCTTGGCATTTCAATTCTGTGATGCTGCTTATGTAATATAAATACCATCTCAGGTCTCCCCTGAATCAAAAAAGCCTACTAGCCTATTGGGACTAACCCAGTCAACAAAGGATGGATGGATGGATGGCTGGCTGGATGGATGGATGGATGGATGGATGTATGGATGAATAAATAAATAAATAAATGCACGCATACATACATACATATATACATACATACATGCATGCATACATGTAAATTTGCCAGAAGAGGTGACTACCTTTGAACACCTGACTGATCTAATTGCTTTGTTTTGCTATGAAAGGCATGGCTATATTAGAAGCAGCTGTGAATCAGCAAAAGTTCTCATCTCTGAAATAAAAACAGTGGAAAACATTTTCAGAGCTCTCTGTTTGCTAATATTAGATGATGAGTTCCTGATATCAAGCAGGACTAATTGCCTGTCTGGGATTGTTAGCAGGACCTGTCAGGATGAACTACGGATTTTTTTTTTATCTCTGTGGTGTGTCATGTAGGGGGAGACAAATTCCTCTGCATGATAAAAAAAGGAAATAAAAGTTTTATAAAGCACAAGCAGATTTTAGGTACCTACATAATACTGGAACCATATTGTAGGGAGAAAGTAGCCCAAGGGTTGAGTTAAACTGTAGGAAAAGCTGAAGTCTACCTTTAAAGATAACCATATACCCTGGATTACAGCCTCTATAAAGGAACTAATTACAGTGCACAAAAAAGCAGGGAGGTTATGGAAAGCTGATAGTTCAAACACTGAAAAGTACTGGAATTATCTGAATATCAAAAAGAAGACCAGGTTAATAACTAATGAAGTTAAGGTAACTTATTATAGACACTTATACACGGCACAAACAAGCAATCCTAAGCAATTCTGGGCAGGAATAAAAACTGTTAGTATGAGTTCTGCTGTGGCGACCCCTAACCGGGAAAAGCCGAAAGACAAACAACAACAGCAACAGTATGATCAAAATCTTCCCAAAAACAAAAACAAAACAAACCTATCTCCACAACTGATAAAATTACATGCCTCAGAAGTTTATCTCATCTATATCTACTTATTAGAATACTTTCTCTGTACTACAAAAGCTATGTTCTTCAACTACGTTGGAAAAATTCTGGAATACCCAAAATTCTGCTTTTAGCAAGATTCCCACAAATGAGTACAGAGACTTTTGCAGATCTTAACTTATACCTTCAATCCCCACTTGCACTATTAACACTCAAAATGCTCTATTCTGCTGCATCTTTGCGATCTAAACTTATAGTATATATATATATATATATATATATATATATATATATATATATATATATATATGGATCTACTTCACAAGAACAAAAGACCAAAACCACGAAACCCAAAACAACGAGACACACTTACACATACATACTCACCTGAACCGCACCACCAGAAGCGCTAAATCAAAATCCCTTAATGTCAGGATTTTGAATTTTGCGCTTCTGCTCTTTTGATTACCTGAGGATTTGCTCATCTGGTCTCGGTGATCTGACTTTCATTAATGTGGTCTTTCGTTCTTGTGAAGTAGACCCATGTATATATATATATATATATATATATATATATATATATATATATATATATATATTTATATATGAGTCTACTTGATATGATCGAAATGTCAGTAGGCCGACTTTCAAAACACCAAGACCAAAAGAGCGAAGTTTCAGATGAGTGAAACTTCACTATACTGATATTCAGAAGACTGAATGTTTCAAATGCTGACTTTCCAAGCTGAGGAGAACAGGAAATCCGTTCAATTCCGCACTTTAGTGAGATCTCAGAGTTGGTATATTTCATTTGTAGGGGGTATGGGGGTGCAGTCCCTCATAGGTGGTGCAGGGGAGCCCCCCTGCAAAAATGTAAAAGGAGAAAGTAAATAATTGTATTTATTAAATTTAAGAATGTATAATGAATATTCATATCAATGCTATAGATACCGTAATAAATATTCAGTGGGATTTTCTTTGGGTATGTGGGTATTGGTTGTTGGGCGGGGTGTAGGTGAAGTTAGGTATGTAGTTTGTTTTCTTTTAAATAGTTGTGTACTGTTGCTATGGTGTTAGTTGTTAGTTTCATAATTCTGTTTAATGGGAGGTAAGTCGGAAGGTTATTGTTTTGGTTTTGTTTACGTCGGGCATTTAAAGTGTCAGGTTTGTGAATTTTCACTCTTTTTGGTCTCAGTGTTTTGAAAGTCAGTCTACTGACATTTTGATCATGTCAAGTAGACCCATATATAATTTTGTACCTCAAATCTCAAATATTTATTGAGTATCCCACTTTCTGAGATCCCTCAGCCAGTTATTGTCTCAGCCTATAGACAAAAGACAAACCTTTGTTCTTTGACTAAAATTATTAAAAAACAAACATATATGAGCAAACTCTGAAACATATTCAGAAATATGACGCCTTTACTGGCAGCTGACATGCATTCCAGCCTAAATACAATACCCTTACTGATATCTTTTCACCAGCTTCCCAAATTTCTGACAATATGGAAAAGAGACTCCTGACAAAAGCTGTATTTTTAGACCTAAAATAGCCTTGAAAACTATTAATCACAACTTACTTACTGAAAAACCTTTCCAAGTTTGGCTTCTCATAAGAAGTCCCTACTTGGTTTAACAACTACTTATCAAATAGAACCTGCACAATAACAACACAATTACTCCACCTGTACTGCATATGAGGCTCAGTATTAGGGACACTCCTTTTCACTTTGTACATAAACAGTTTCCTATAGCATGTACCACATCTAAACATTACTCTTTATGCTGGCAACATGGTTTTCACAGCATGACACTCAACCTTACTTTTAAGTGAAATTGTGCAGAAAGAGTTCTCTCTAATCTGGAACTGGTTGCATCAAAACAAATTAGCTATAAACAGCAACACCTCCATAGTGATGGTTTTTGGTTTCTGTAAGGGATTGGCCAAAATATCTCCATACATTATCACTGATTCTGAAGGGACCGCTCTAGCTTTCACAAAACAGCAAAAATATCTACGAGTATTCTTTCATGATACTCCTTCATTCCACTCCCATACTGAAGCTGCTACTGTTGAAGTCTTGCGGCACCTAAGTATAACCTATAGCATTTCACAACTGTTTACACCCTAGTCCAGAAGAGAAATTGCTCTTAATGGTTTAATGCCAAGTGAATATGTATTACCAAGCCTTTTCTCTTTATTTGGTCATAATACTTCCATTCTGAAAACTGCATAAAATGAAATTCTACAGTTTATCAAACTCTCACATTATCTTGAACACCATACAGTCCAGTGGTAAAAAATATTTAATGTCTCAGAAAGGGCATCTTACCTACTAAACACATTGACCTATAAACTACTGAATGGAGATTTCTGAATTTTTTTTTTTTGCTCACCACTTGCAAGCAAATTAAAAATTCTGGAATCAACTCACTGGCTAAGAAATCACTCTTCATTGAAGCTATACATCCCTCCCTTGAAACTTTAATCTGTGAAAAAATCTTGATTCAATCTGGCCCCATCTGCCCGGAACAGCGTGTCTTCAGATATAGCACCCATAGACATCCTTTTGCTATTGAAGATCAAGCTAAAGGAGAACTTACAGCTACAGGACAAATGTACAAGCTTCAGCAGCCACAGGTTATCATAGCCGGTCTTCTCATTTTTTTGGTGGCTCTAAGTCCTTAACCAACCTACATTTGTTGGCTTTGCATATTTCCTTATTATACGCTGTGAATATTTATTAATATCTTTTTAGCTTTGTTAATGTCATTACTTTCCCTGTCTTTGTACATGTCATTCAACTAAATAAAAATAATGTGATACTGCATGGAAAAGCAAACGATGTAAGAAGTGTATTAAACAAACATCAATTACAAATAGAAGTATTTGAATCTATGGATGGGAAACAGAAAATTTACCCTAGGTTTTCCACTTGTACTACTAATAGACTGAAGCATCTCCTAAATGTTTTATCCCATGCATGGGTTCCCTCACATTATCTATGGATTTTTTTACAGCAAGGTGTTCATAGGTAAATATTAAGCTAGCTGCCCTTTTGGACCATTTTAAGCCTAGCCAGTTTCCCCTTGGTGAGAATCAAACTCTGTACCATTTGTATGTGAGTTAATCATCTTAACTATTATGCTCACCCCCATCCACAAAGTGAGAATCAAACCCTGTACCTTGTGTCTCTGAGGTGAACATTTTAGCCATTATGTCAATCCCCAATGTTAATGAATAATTGTGTCTGACTACAAACAGTGCTGAGGTACAACAAAATGCCTTCCAAAATGGTACTAAAGTGCTATCAGGGGATACAGATATGCCAAGTGTAGTTGTAAACGTGAAGAATGTTATTGTTAAGCAAAATACTATTGAAGAAAATAAACTACCATGGCTCTGCTATCAATGAATGCAAGAGGCCAATGGTTCGCAAAAGCACACAACCAAGCAACTGCAGGAGATACGCCAAGCATTTTCACTAAAAGTATCAGAAAGTGAAGAGATTTTGTTTTCAACAAAATGTTACTGGTATACAGAATCAGAGAGTGTACAGATTTTTCATCCAAACGTTACTGGTATACAGAATTAGATGTATGTTTTGCAGTCATATATTACATGTATATAGAATGAAGTTAGATCTTTGATCATGACTCCAGCGCCCACGGCTCTAAGAGAACTCTTGAAACAAACAATGCTTTAATTCAGAGATTGGTAAACAATCCTGATGTTGTAATGAGAGTATAGGTGAAGCTTCAAAGAAGTTTGATGTCTCTAAGAGATGAAAACAGAAAGAAAAAGTAACTAAACTGTAGTGGATAGCAATGTTGAATGGCATAGTCAGCCAGAGAGTACAGTTTCTAAACATACTTGTTGGATAGCAAGATTAGAACAAATAGTTACTGGAAATAAACATACTGACTAAGTGGAAAAGACAACGGAAAGACAAAGTATGTGAGTTAAGAAGGTCTCCAAAAGATAGTGGATGACACTGAGTATCCCTATAAATGGACGCAGAAATTAGTAGCTTAACTGACAGATTGAGTTTAATGAAGAGAAGGATCATGTAAATGTGACTGAGCGTTCTGAGCAGAGTGATTCTAGTAGAGTACATGAAGAGGGTGAATGTTCTCAAAGTGTAGACACAAATGTGTCTAAACAGATTAACATATTTAAACAAAATGGGATTGAACATGTTGATGCCTTTAAACATAAGGTGGATGAACAATTTGGCTCCAGTAAGAAATTATATACATTTAGTAAAGACAATACAGGTCTCTGACTTAGATCCTGATGTACATTCTTTCAATGAAAAGTTCTCTTGTTTTAGAAAATGCACCAAAAAGTGATTACTATAAAATTTCTATGTGCAACTCAAGATGTTATGTCTCAAATGCCAGCTAAGAAAGATAAGCTAGTGTAACACAGAGAGCCTTGATGACTGCGGGGTTAACTCTTCCAACTAGCAGCAAAGTCTGCAAGTAGAAAAGTGTCTGATAAAGTAAAATGCAAACAGAAGCAAACTAGTATTTAAAGGCACAGTTCCCAAAAACTGAGGGTAAGATTAAAGTGGGAGTGGGATTGGGGGTTGACATAATAGTTAATATACACAAGGTACAGTGTTTAATTCTTACTTTTGGGATGGGAAATTTGGCTAGGCTTAAAATGGCTCACAAGTGAATATATCCTAGTACTAATCTTGGAACCTATGAACCTACAAAGACTCTAAGCACAGTGCAGGCATTTCTGGCAGAGACTTCTTAACAGACAAATGTGCAACTCTAATTTAAGGAACAAAAACAAAATAAAGAACAAAAACAGCTTCTTCAGATTTTCATTGAATTATTCTGGTTCAGTTATTGAATTCCTGGATGTTAGAATTATTAAGAAAGAAAATGGGGAGGTAGAGACCTCACTATATAGGAAGCCTTGATGGACCAACAGCTTGCTTAGATTTGATAGCATGCACCCTAGACATGTATTCCAACACACAGTCAAGGGACAAGTCTGTAGAATATCCAGACTTTGTACGAATGAAAATTCCTTCATACTGGAATTGGGCTCTTTAAAGAATAATTTTCAAGGATGAGGTTATAGTAAAAATTTATTGAAAAAGGAAATGGACAACAGTAGTGTCTATAGAAAACAAAGTGCAAAACCATGGTTACACAGAGGTAAAAAATGACCTAATAAGGTAGATGCACAGGTTCAAAAACCTAACGAAGGTTTGAAAATATGTTTAACATACAGTAATGATATAGGTGGTAGATGTAATTTAATTAGAGATGATTGGAGAATTATTTTAACAGATGATACTATAACTAGAGTTGTAGGGACACAACCTAGGTTTATTTTTAAAAGAAATAAAAATTTGAAAGATATTTTGTGTCAAGAACCTATGCATTTTAAAAATTCAGGTATTAAGAAGAAGGGAACTTATCCATGCCTACATTGTAAAGCCTGTAAGCACATTTTACAAGGGAACTGTTTATACACCCCATGACCAACAAGAATTACTTTTTGAATATGTATGCTGACTGTAGCACGTAAAATGTTGTCTATATTGCAAACTGTCAACAGTGTACAGCACATTATGTAGAAAAACAAATTGCAGACTAAAAGATAGAATTTTTAAGCATCTATAAGGTTAAGAAAAGAACACAATGCACTGTACAAGCATATAGAATTGTATAGTGATCATGTACCTGCCTTTATGGTTATATGTTTTGTAAATAGAAGTCAAAGAATGAGCGACTTGTATAATGAAACTGAATATAAAGAGATGCAATGGATTCTTAGACTGGGAGTGACAAAGCCCCAGGATTAAATGATGTTGTCTGTTTAAAACCAACTCTAGAAAAAAGGAGGGTAAACTTTGGATTTTTATTGGCTGTGTTGTACTATATTAGATACTATGTTTTTACTAGTGTTTTATCACTGATGAAGGTATTTACCTGAAAGTGCTTATGATACTGCTTTTATTGTTTTAATAAAGTGAAGTTGCTTCATACACAGCGTAGTAGCACTTACCTTACTTTTGGATTTATTATTTGGATTTTTTGGCAGTACTTTTAGTGGAAGGAGTCCTTTACTTTTTGTTCTTTACTTTGCTGTTGTTTTATTGGACTCCAGACACCCATGGCTGAACAGCAGACTGAGGATGTTGAACTTGGCTATGTACCACATAGATATCTAAAAACCATGACTAGTAAATTTTTTTTGCTACAAAATCCACTGTTGGACATTGGGACTTCCACTTTTCTCTCTGATGCTACACAAGAGAGGCAAAGAGGTGAGACTGAATTTACCATATCACTGACATCTTTGCAAGATACATTAATGAAATTAAAATGCCTACAATGGCACAGATTTTATTTTGAAGCTTGTCTTAAGAACAATATTGTGCCAAGAGGTTGCGTGTTTTATGCATGCCAGCAGAAGGGGAATGCTATCCCGAGTTGCTGGCAGCATATTAATTTAAAACTAGTAAATCCTACATGAATTGACTTATTTCCTTTTTACAACCTGAAGAGGATGCATTGTTAAACAAAGCTGAAGACCTACGTATTGAGCTGGAAAGAGACTATAAAACTGAATACCATAAGAATAGACTTATGGACATACTATGTGTAGCTGCTAACTATGATTTAAAACTTCAACAATTTAAGTTAAATAAACTACAATGTGATTACCACGATTTTTCATCAGGTAGCATCTTTGTTTGGCCTCGCCCTCAAGAAAGAGCATGGAATGCTTCAAATGATGCAGCAGCTACACATGCACCTAATCAACAGCATGAAAAAGAATGCTCAGACTTTATAAACTTAAAGCAGTCTAACACTATTCATTCACAATGGCCTGTCTTGTTTATTACAGAAAATAATGAAACAGCATCTACCAATGTCACTGAGACTGTGACTGAAGGAGAAACATTAGTGGACATTAATTTGGGCACTACAGCTGGCCAAATGGATGAGTCTCGAAGTGACAGGCTGGACTTTTCTACAATGGGAGCCAAACCAAAACAAAGTGCCAAGATGCCTGCATCTGCTGTTACACCTACTTCCTTCTCTCCCTCTTCTTCTTCTTTTTTCACATTACCAGCACCGGTGAAGAAGAAGAATTCTTGGAAGAAGAGCTTTTCACATCAGATGGACAAGGACTAAAACAGACGATGGACCTCCAGTTGACTGTTGATAATGCATGCAACATTTGCAATGTTAATAATATTTCGGGTATTTCTCTTTCTGAATTACAACTATCAGTGTTAAGCAAGGGTTTAAATTTTGTACCGAGTACAGGGACATATTTTTGTACTCTAATACCTGAGCTGCTATACTTTGCATGGAATGTAATGCTGAAGCAAATGTTTAATGATACTAACAGTGTTCAAACACCTCATGCATTGAAGCAACCTAGCACTTTTTCACCTACTTTAAATCCTACACTGTTGTTGTTTGTTAAATCATGTGAACGTGAAATTGAACAGTATCTACAGAATACACATAGATCTATGTATTTCAACTTAGACCAACCACATAGAAATGCATGGCAAGAGCTAAAGAATAATACCAACATAGTTATAAAATCTGCTAAGGGAGTTGCTGTTGTACTTAGCAGAGTTTTATAACACACAAATAGGTCTGTTGCTAGCTTCTTCAGCTGTCACCACTAATGGTGAATTCTTATCTTCAAAAAGTGCACAAATCGTTATTTAACATGGAAAAAACTGGTTTGATAGACCATGAGCTGCTGACATTTTTATATATACAACATCCTACTAATCCAGTTTTTAAAGCCTTACCAAAAATTCATAAGGATCCTAAAACACCACCCATGAGACCTATAGTATTGGGTAGGGTTTGGGTAACAGAAAATATTTCTATCTGGTTAGAATGTACTCTCAGACCAATGTTACAAACCTTCCCTAGAATTTTGAAAGATACTGCTACTTTTCTGGAATCATTGGGTGTTTATTTACAAGAGAACAGTGATATTTCCTATATGTTTGTTACTCTAGATGTAAAAAATTTGTTCACTGTCATATAAAATCAATATGGTATTACTGCCATAGAAGAAATACTGAACAAAAAGGTGAATATACATACAGATGAAAATATGTTCCTTACTAAGGCTAGTATTAGAGAACAATGTTTTTCTTTGTCAAAGTATTATTGACAAACCAAAATAGAAAAAAAAAACACTACGATGGAAAAGAGATGGACGACTCTCCTAAAGTCCTCAGGAACTGCAAATAAATCACCAGTTGCAAAGTAAAACTGGAAGATAATGTATTGTTTAAGCTTCACACGAGCTTTTTGTCAGTTCTGTATATATACCAACTTCATCAGAAAACCAAAATGGAAACAACGTCACAAGATAACTTTCCCTTTTATATACTCCTTACTTCACAAATGGAATCACATTAAAGGTATAACAAATAAAAAAGAATAATTAATCAAATACGCTTACAAACCCACAGTTGCTCTAATTACACCTGAACCAAGTAAAACATTTAAATTCGACAAATCAAATGACCTGGATACAGTGCAAAGAATACTGATGCTTCTTTGAAAAAAAGTAAAAAGGTACTTTTTTAGAAGTAGTTAATAAACAGTATAATCTAAGAACAATCCTTTGATATCGTTTCTTCCTAAAAGATATATGATTTCTATAAACCAAATACAAAGAAAGTATGTGAAAGTATGTATATATATATAATGGAGAATATTGAACTATTAGAATTACCTTACAGAAGGTGGAAATCATTGCTTCCTAAACTGGAATAAATCACATACATGATACAAGAATTAAATGTATAAAATATATAGAATATTATACAGTTTTTAACAAACTGGTCTAACATTAAAACCATAAAATGATCAAAAATTTAAAATTCGACTACCCTCAAAATTGCCACTAAAGAAAAGTACAAAACCTCAAGTCATTCAAAACAAATCCACGCTAAGGATTTGATGTTTAAATTCACAAACTGTATTAATAAATAACTCGAACAAGTTACTTTACTGTGCCTACTTATCCTGATGTTATATTTGGACTTACAATAAGGAACACCAAAAGGCAAAATACTTAATCTATATAAACTCTTGAGTTTCAACATACATGCTATAGATAATCTGCCATTGATGCCCAGATAATGGCAGGCATCCAATCTCAATTGCCAAATCAATTCCCTGCCCTCAAGGATAAGGGAATCTGCTCCTCCCCTGCCATCCGACTGGACTTGATCAATGGCTACAAATGAAAATGTATGTAAAGGATTTTCTATAACATGCTTTGCTAGAGCTTTCTCCAACTTTCCCTACCTAATAGCGTACAAATGCTCATAAATACGGTCTTGTAGTTTTCTGTCAGTTTTACCGACATAGAAAACTTGGCAGTGGGAACACTTAGCCAAGTAAACAACTCGCGAACTGGAACAATTAAATCTACTCTGTACCCTATATCTAGAGTCTTTAATGACAAAAGTCGACCCACGTAAATGTACCTGTAATAATGGCACATGTTACATTTGAACATGCTGGCTCTAACGTCTGGGAACTTAGATTTTCTCTCTAAGATATTTTTAAGGTTTAAACCCCTTCAAAAAATTATCTTAGGGTATTCCATTTTACTCTCCTGAATTAAGCCTTCCTGCATAATCAAACACCAGTTTTTCTGGATGATAGAAATGATTCCTTTAACATCCACATTGTAAGTTAAAATAAAACTACAAGGATATAGTTTTTTATCTACTGGGCAAGAACTATAATTATCCCCAGATGTATTAGAAGAGTTTAAGATAGGAACATAGAAGCCTGACACTCGCTTGTTGAAATGAGATCCGAAATAAGATCTTCCGGATATCCTCTTTTAAGAAAGAGACTTTCCATAAATTTACATTCTTCTAAAAAATCACTGTCCCTAGTCACCATCCTTGCAGCTCTCACCAGCTGACCCTTGATAATATATTTTTTTCTGAGCAAAAGGGTGACAGCTATTGAACTGCAAGTAACTGTTGAAAAAGGTTTTCTTTCGATGTATTCTAGCAGTAAAACAGTTGTAGACTTTATCTTTTGATAAATCTACATCTAAATAGGAAATCCTATCCCTCTCAAAACTAGAAGTGAACTTTAGGAACTCTGTAGAAGAATTAAAGGAAACCAAAAGTAGATTGGCTATCTCACTCTCCCCTCTCAGGATGATAAAAATATCATCCAGGAAACGTGTATACAATAACACCTTATCCTGGAAGATGGAGTTGGTGAATACATGTTCTCTTTCCCAAAAAGCCATTACCAAATTGGCCCCACTGGCCCCACAAGGAGAACCCATGGGTACCCCTATCTTCTGAAGATAGTACTTGTTATTAAAAGTTACATAATTACTAGACACGATAATATCTAATAATTCACTGACCAATTGGATCTCCTCATTAGGAGCTCCCTTAGAACACATCATAGCTGGGATCCAGTCTAATGCCACTGAATGAGGGATAGAGGAATACAAATCCCTTACATCAATGGTCAAGAAATGGCTGTCAACACTATAAAGAATTTGGTTTACCCTGGCCAGAAAGGACCAGGTATCCTTTGATATCTGTGGCTCACTTTCCACATATTTTTACTTGTGTAAGTAATACTACCTTTGGCACTAACCAGAGGATGCATGGGAGGGTCTTCAGTATTCTTCTGAATTTTGGGAGAACCAAAAATTATAGGGACTTTCGACGCTGATATAGAAATATAATTATATAAATTCAAATCTATTGTGTTGTTGATGAACATATCATTATAATAGGAGGAGATTCTGGAAAGACCTATGTTCAACCCATTTCTAGAAACTTCCTTATAAGTCTCTGAAACCAAAATGACCTCCATTCTCCTAATATAATCCCCCTCATTCATCACCACCAGTCCACCTCCTTTATCGGGTTGCATAACCCTGACCAGTGCATTACACAATAAATCCAATAAAGCCCTCTCTTCCTTACTAGTGTTGAATATGGACCCCTGTTTTGAGGAAGGATGACCCAACAAATGGCGGATATCCAGTTCACTAATCTGTTCGAACAATTCCAACACAGGACATAAAGGTAGGTTATAAGTACTAGGGACAGAGAAATTCCCTAATTCCCTAGTAAAATTACCCAACAAAAATTGCAAATTTAACTTTCTGACAAACAACTTTAATTCTAAAATAGTTTTAGCCAAGTCTGCCCGTTTTTAGTAGGTATGAAAGTAAGACCCTTGGCTAACAATTCCACTAGGTCTCTAGTGAAATTGAAATCAGAAAAGTTATAAATTTTAAAGTCCATGTCAGAATTCATAATAATGACACATGAATTTATTGAAACCAGGCCATCTGCGACATGGGGCACATCTAGTTCCTCCTGTTTCTTGACCTGTTCCTGGTCTTCCGACCCTGGTGAGTGGAATGAGGAGAGGCTGGATTCTGAAAATTTGAATTCTCCACCACTTGGACAGAAGTGGTAGGTCGATGTTGGGTAGCCAGACGGTCACTATGTCGGACCGTCTCATTTGAATCTGTAGGGTCCACATCTACATTCGCAGAGCCACTAGATCTTGATCCCATTCCTAAATCAGTGGAACTTGGTCTACCAGAATGGGATGCACTAGAGACCAAGAAATTACCTTGAGATGGTGGGGGCTTAGGATAGGCAGTACCTTCCTTGTATGCCTTTACATCCCTATGTAGTTTCTTTATTTTGTTAGCTGTAATTTTACTGATGAACCGGTCGATGCTACTGAATGACCGTTCATAATCAAACCGATAATGGTGAAAATTCAAGTCATTCCTCATTTCCTCATCCAATTTGGTAATTTCAGTGGTTAAGACATCAGTAGCAAGCTGATTGTGACTGCTTATCAAATTCAACAGTTCGAAACCATGTTTATCAAACAGTTTGATTAAGTCTGTGTGGAATGCCGAGCCTTCCACCAACCCCGTAGGGTATTGCCAGGACCTGAGCCCCTTTGGTACCACTTTAGCTTGTTTGCATTCATTAAAGTATGCTATCTCCAACTTAATTTTTCTCAGTTTCATTAAACTCTGATCAAACAGGTTTAATTTAGATGGTAAATCAATTGAGCCAGACATACCTTGCTTCAAAATGTTGATGCCTTGATTCTCCTGAAGGGAAAAAGGGCGACTTAACCACTGATTTAAATTGAATGGCTCCTGAGGGTTGTTCATGATAGAAAGTGCTCTAGGAGGTAAATGGGATATAACCTCCCGTACTGAACCATTATCAATCAATTGCTCACCATAGTTGTCCACTCTGGACTAAACGTTTTCTCCTGAGGGTTGGATGACCTCACCATGGGATACATGAGAAACCACAGGCAGCATAGAGGTAGAACCCAAGCCACCTGAATTATTCCTGTTGACGTTGTCACCGTTAAATATGCCAAAGGTACTGGCTTTAGGGCTGCATTGAGATCCCATAAAGCTGTCCAAACGATCGGATAGAGAGTTCACTTTCTGTGTGAGTAAATCCAAAAGTTGCGTTAAATTCACCACTTCTTCCTCCGTTGAAGTTCCAGACGATGACAATGAGGCAGTTTCCATCACAGACAAACCACACTAACAAACCAAAATAGAAAAAAACACACTACAATGGAAAAGAGATGGACGACTCTCCTAAAGTCCTCAGGAACTGAAAATAAATCACCAGTCATAAAGTAAAACTGGAAGATAATTTATTGTTTAAGCTCCACACGAGCTTTTCGTCATTTCAGTATATACCAACTTCATCAGAAAACCAAAACGGAAACAACGTCACAAGATAACTTCCCCTTTTATATACTCCTTGCTTCCCGAATGGAATCACATTAAAGGTATAACAAATAAAACAGAATAATTAATCAAATACGCTTACAAACCCACAGTTGCTTTAATTACACCTGAACCAAGTAAAACATTTAAATTCAACAGATCAAATGACTTAGATACAGTGCAAAGAATACCGATGCTTCTTTGAAAAAAAGTAAAAAGGTACTTTTTTAGAAGTAGTTAATAAACAGTATAATCCAAGAACAACTCTTTGATATCGTTTCTTCCTAAAAGATATATGATTTCTATAAACCAAATACAAAGAAAGTATGTGAAAGTATGTATATATATATATATATATATATATATATATATATATATATATATATATATATATATATATATATATAAAATGGAGAATATTGAACTATTAGAATTACGTTACAGAAGGTGGAAATCATTGCTTCTTAAACTAGAATAAATCACATACATAATACAAGAATTAAATGTATAAAATATATAGAATATTATACAGTTTTTAACAAACTGGTTTAACATTAAAACCATAAAATGATCAAAAATTTTAAATTTGACTACCCTCAAAATTGCCACTAAAGAAAACTACAAAACCTCAAGTCATTCAAAACAAATCCATGCTAAGGGTTTGATGTTTAAATTCACAAACCGTATTAATAAATGACTCAAACAAGTTACTTTACTGTGCCTACTTATCCTGATGTTATATTTGGACTTACAATAAGGAACGCCAAAGGCAAAATACTTCATCTATATAAACTCTTGAGTTTCAACATACATGCTATAGATAATCTGCCATTGATGCCCGGATAATGGCAGGCATCCAATCTCAATGAATGCCTTTTGGCGTTCCTTATTGTAACATCAGGGATAGTAGGTACAGTAGTAATTTGTTTGAAGTATTTATTAATACGGTTGCTTTTGATAATTTCAATTGAAAAGAGGTTTTTTTTTTTGAATGATTGACGGTTTTTGTTTGACTAGTTTCTTTTTTTTGAGGGTTGCAATGTAATTGATTTTTGAAAAAATTATGGTTTTTTGGTTATTTTGTTTTTTTAATTTTGTATAAAATTCTATATATATTATGCATTTTTTTATTGTATATTTTATATCATTTATGTGATTTATTTTTTAAATGATTTAATGATTCTGATTCTCTGTTTAATAATTCAATATAATCTGTATTATATATACTAATTATATATATATATATATATATATATATATATATATATATATATATATATACATACATACATACTTTCACATACTTTCTTTGTATTTGGTTTATAAACATATATATTTTTATAAGACATGATATCAAAGGGGATTTCTTGATTTATATACTGTTTATTAACTACTTCTAAAAAACCTTTTTTTTTTTTTTTTTTTAATTTTATTTTTATTTTGACAAACAAAAAAACACATTTTTACATAATTTATACAATAGAGAACTTAATACAAGTATAAGATAATATAACTATAAATAACAAAACTATGTACAATGCCCATAACATTAATCTACTTCAATTAAAATTCTTACATTTTATCCAGTAACTTTTTAAGCTTCATCCAAGATAAATTCTTTTGTAATTTCTTTTGTGTTCTTGAAGCAAGAGTTAGAAGTTTTCTATTACATACAGCATAGACAATAGAAAAAAAAAAAATAAAATAAATTTTTGCTTTTCCAGTTTATATTTTACTTTTCTATTTATTGCCAAAAAGACAAAAAAGATGCACTTGTGTGTTTTTGGATATATTCTTGGGATAGGCATTAAAACAACAGCAAGCAAGTCTAAAATTATACATTTTATCTGACCACAATGCCTTTGTAAAATCCTAAATCCCTGCCAGAAAAGGTGTGTTTTTTGACGATCTTACATTACATAATCCCAGCATACACACTCCCACACAAATAATGACTAGTATTATTTGACATTATAGCTTGTGGGGTGAAGAATAGCCTATGAATATATTTCCATGTAAAAATCTTCCAATAAGGGGATGATGTTGTGTGATTAACTGATTTGAGTATTAATGATTTATCATTTTCTGTAAATTAAATAGGTTCATAGGTTCATAGGTTCATACTAGGCTATCTGCCCTAGGGCATTTATAAGCCTAGCCAGAGTGTGTGTGGCTTTCACCCCCTTTCCACCACCCTTAGGATGAGACTACAACCTATTGCTCTGTCCAGCAGTGATACAGAGATGAGAGATGTGATCCTGGCAGCCTACACGATCTCCCATCCACTTGTCACATTTCTCTTGAACAGAGTCAGTGAGGGGCTCTGCCTCACATGGACTGGGATTCTGTTCCATAGTGTAGGGAGTCTCTGGGTGATGAATCTGTCCCTCCAACACGCCCTATTTATATCCGTGTTGAGGTTTAAGTCTTTCTCGGCTCTGGTGGATTTGGATTTTGAGGTGGAGCATGTCCATTAATTCCGGTTGGACATGGCCTTGTATGTCAGGCACAGATCACCTCTGAGCAGCGGTATGCGACTGAATAGGCTGGAGTTTCTTCAGTCGGACATCGTATGACATATGTTTGAGCCCTTTATCCTTTTGGTGAGGAACTTTTGGGGTCTTTCCAACTGCTGCAGGTGTCGGGTAAGGTACATTCGAATGGGGCGTTTGTACTCAATCATTGGTCTGACAAGTGAAATTACAGGGTACAATGACTCCTCCTCTGGATGATGTGAATCCTTCATGATCAATTGGGCAATATAGAGGTCTTCCTAACCACTTTGGGGGTCTGCCAACTGCTGCAGGTGTCGTATAGGTACATGGGGCGCTGGCGCACTCAATCATTGGTCAAGTGAAGAGAAGAGGGGTACAATACCTCCTCTCTCTGATGTGAATCCTTCTCCTTCATGCTCAGGCAATATAGCTGGGCTCCTCCCCAACTACTTTGGCAATGTGTCAGCAAAAAAGAGAGGTTACTGTCAACTTGGGTCCCCAGGTCCCTGATAACTTCTTCCGTGTTTAATGGATTACCACCTATGTGGTAATTAGGGTTACCTTGTTTTTCCCAAAGGGTATGACTATTTTACATTTTATTTTTATTTATTAGGCCATGGCTCAGGCACCAGTTATCCATTTTTATGAGACCTTTCTGGAGGATGTCTGTGTGATGGAGGAGTATGGTGCCCAGTTTGCAGTCATCTAAATTTTGTCAGCCACAATCCCCTATGTTTGCCTGCACTTCAGAAAAAAATGCCGAACAAGAAGGGGCCCAGGACTGAGCCCTGTGGGACACTGCTCGTGACGGCTTAGAGTCTGGCAGCAACTCACACCCAACTCTAACTTCTGTTGTCTGTTGTTCTTGTTTGCCTTGTTGCATCTTGTGACATGGGGTTTAGGGGTTTACATCTAATTTTGTGAGATTTTCGTGGGTAGTTATTGTCTTTTGGCAATAGGTCAGGGTAGGCTGTGTGAAACTGCCTACCCTGCCTCAATGGCCTTATAGACTGTGTGAAAAAAAAATTAAAAGTTCAAGAGAGCAGGATCTGCCCTTGACAAGCCAAATCAAATTGCAGATCCCAGTGTCTGTAGGTCCAATGTCTTTATTTATGAGTTCCATTATGATCCTCTCCATAGCTTTGCAGACAAGGCTTCGTCAAGCTTATGGGCAGTAGTAATTTCCAGGGTCTGTAGAAGCACCGCTTTGTGGAGTGGGACCACAGTTGCCGTGACGCCATTCTTTGGGAACGATCCTGTAGTAAGGCTAAGATTAAACAGCAGCCTTATGTGTGGGTTTAGTTCCATCTTCCTCATTGTACAGGTACACAGGGCAGCCGGGACCACGTCCCCGTCCCATTGTGATTTTTGTTTTAGAGCTGAGAGAGAGCAGCTCTCACTGAGGCATTTGGGAGGCTAGACTCTAGTGGGGAGGCTGTTATTCCTTTTGGGAGAGGGGATTCTTGGGGAACCTGTCTGCCAGTATGTGTTGGCAATGTCTGTTCAGTGATTTTTTTTTATCATTTTGGACTAATTTTTAGCATATCTGGGAGTTCTGACCAGGTTTCTAACATAGCTAATAGCTAAATAGTGCTTTATGTTTGTCTCATTAGTGATGATTTTTTTTAAGTTGTTGGCCGATGATTTTATGAGTGATTATAGTTTTTTGTTAGTATAGTATCGAGAGATACTTTCCTTTTAGGGATTTTGCTCTGTCATGTAGTAGCTTTCTCCTCTTGTTGTAGAGTTTGTTTATGGCTGGAGTCCACCAGACCGGGCGCCTGCTCGTGGAAAGGGTCTTGATTTTATTAGGGATTGCTTGATCCATACATTCCTGGAGGTGCTCGAGAAGGCATTTGTAAAGGGTTTCAGCAGCGTGGTTGTGGTTTCCACTGGCTCGGGGCCTTGAAGGATACCACCAGTCTTAAGAAGTGTGAAGTTTGCTTTGAGAAGTTCTTCACTGTGGTCTTTTGCTGGGGTGGGGCGGGATGTGGATCTCAGTGAGATTAATCGGCAGTCTGATTCACCAATGAGGATATACTTCCGTGTGGAGCATTTTGTCCACATGCACATGTTTGATGAGGTCTAGTATATTTTTTTTTCTTGTGGAATGGTGACTAGTTGTTGTTCCATATTTGAGTTTATGAACTCAAGGAACCTTTTGGGGCTAGGGGTGTTGGGGCTTGAGTAATGTCCCAGTCTATGTTTGGGTAGTTGAAGTCACCCAATATGATGGTGTTTGGAGGAGAGGACTCTCTAGTGTCTCTCTCCAGAAGGGCTGTGGGGAAGGGAGGGGTTAGTTTGAGAAGAGAAGGTGGTCTGTTACAAACTGTAGGGCAGTTTACTAGTTTTAATTGCACCTGAATGGTCTGTCTCAGATGCTGTATGATGCCACTCACCTGGAGGTGTGGGTATCCTTTATGAATATGGATACCCTCCTTTTGTGGTTCGGTCCAGATTTTGGGGGAACGGAATGAATGCATGATATGATAACCTGATAAATGCTGGGGTGCTCTCAGGAGCCTTTGAAACCAGGTTTTCAGTCACAGCACAGACATCGATGTTCTCCATACTGAGGAGGGCTTCGAGGGTGTGCATCTTTGAGGTTTAGACTTGGCATTGAGAGCAGTATTACCCTATTTTTTCTCCATTTTTTTTTTTCTAGGGCGGGTAGTTTTATCATTTGAGCCTTGCCTCAAAAAGGCACTATGGGGTGGCAAGAGAGCCTTGCCATCCGAAGCCCAGGGGTGACAGGTGCAAGCCGCCCCTTGCAAGCGCGTGGCTTGTCAAGCATGTCATCAGGCAGACACAGCAGACAGACCCTGATCCTTTAGAATACAATTCAAAGCCAATAATTAAAGCTGATCATTTTGTCTCTGTATTGTGGCATCATTCTTGGTGAGAGGTAGGATATTGCTCAGGGTCAGGGTCATACTGGCCTGGGCTACACAACGGAGAGCTCCTCTATGTCTCTTTTTCAGGTCAGGGAATGTGCGTCTCAGGTCATTCACACCGGCATGGACAATGACTGGCACTTACTTGTACTGCTGTGGAGTGACCTGAGTGCTTGTGTTATGTGGAATTCTAGCGCCTGACAGCTTATCAGGATCTTTCTGTGGTTCAGTTCTGTTGAGTGGACGCAGAGTGTGTCTGACATGGAGTGTCTATATACAAGTGTGTCTGGCACAGTTTGGCCTTGTTGTTGTGTAAGGGCTGTGACTGTTGTGACTTTGAGAAAAACTGTATGGTCTGTGTATGTGTTCTGTGTGTGGTTGCTTTTGGGTGTCTGCTGGCCCTAGAAGTTTTGGTGGATTTTGTTCAGATCAGTGCCTTGTGTATGTCTTGTGTTGTGTTTTGTTTGTTGTTGTGTTAGTTCTATAGTAAACTGTGAAACTGGTGTGGTGTCGGGTTTCCTGTTCTCCCCTGTCTGGTCTTGCCAGTCCTGGAGTTGAGAGAGCAGCCTCTCCAGTTTGGCTATATCGTTGCATCTCTTGTTGTGTTTTGTGTTTTGTGGGAGAAATTGGGTTGTCTGTGTACATGAGGCGGTGTAACATTGCCTCAATTGTCAAGATGCCCAGATTTACCAAGAGAACACTAGAGGAGGCTGTAACTGACCCTTCACATTTTTTTTTTTTTTGCTTTTGCTGTACAGAAAACAGAAGGGACCTATTATGAAATGGCACTATGATTCTAGGGCTGTAGTAGTACTTTAGTAGTATACAAGTACTTTACTAAAATAAAAATGCTTTAGTGCGCTGACACAAACCCTATATAAATGAGCAAGGAGCAAGTGCTGAGCTTTGAAAAGAAGAATAGGTTTGCATTACCCAAGTAAAGCCAGAAAAAATACTTAAATCAGGAAAGACAACTCTTTTTGCCAGAAATAGCTTAACCTTGTTTAATCAAGGCTTGCCTGATGGTGTTTGCGGCAACTCACAATCACAAAAGCTGCTAAAAAAGCGGGCTTTACAGCAGGGGGGTTGAAAGAGCTAGGAATTGAATGGCCAAATAGACTACAAGTTTCTGGCTGGAACCACTGCTCTAGGGATTAGTTACCAGCTCAACGACCTCTTCTATGCTAGGCGAAAGTGAAAAGTTTGCTGTGTAACTGAGTCAAGAAGGGACCTATAGGAAATGGGTACTGGTGATTCTAGGCTAATGGGTTTTGTTTAGTAACAAAGTATTTACCTATATAAAAAATGTACTACCTATAAGTGCTGAGCTTTTACCTATATGCTAAAATGCTTTAGGAGCATAAAATTGCTTTTGAGACAGAGAATAGACTAGATTTTAAGCAGAGAAGTTCAAGGAAAAATTGAAAGCGACTTTACTGAGCTGTGAAATAGTTTAATCCTTGTTTAACTCAAGCGCTGCCCGTGATGGTGCCTTATGTAACTCACTAAATCACGCTAGTGCTAAATCTAAAGCGGCTTCTTTATAGCAGGGGTTGAAAAGAGCCAGGAATTGACCCAAATGGCCAATAGACTACAGTAGCCTGGCTGGAACCACTGCTCTAGGGACAAATAGGTTGCCTAGTGTTCCCCACTCCCACTGGTGAACAAAGAAGCTTCCCTTTATCCAAATAAGGATATGGAATAGCACATTGCCCAAGCCAAAGCAGAGACCAGCAAAGGAACCAGAGAGACAGATTCTAGTTCAGTAAGGACATGCTACAAGAAGTTTGAAAGTTTTTTTTTTCTTTTTTTTTTTTTTTCCTTTTAAATGCTATAAAGAAGGGGCTGCTAATGCGACTTGGAGTTAATTAGCCTACAGGTAAAGTATACCTATAATAACTTTTTTAAAAAGTGCAAAAGGAGCTTTCACAAAAACAGTTTAAATAGAAAAAAGTGCTGTATACAGGCTTAAAGAAAGCTGTATGAACAGGCTAAATAATCAAAAAGCAAGAAATAAATAACTTAAATCAAAAAAAAAAGCAAATTTATGCTCTCTTGCCGCTTGTAGAACAGTGCAGGACAATTACCAGGAGCTGTGCTGAGTTGAATACAAGCAAAAAAGCTGCCAAAAAAGGCTTTAAAGCGGGCTTTGGCTGAAAGGCTGAAAAGACCCAAACCCAAATGGCCAATAGACTAAGGCAAGTTTCTGGCTGGAACTCCCTCTAGGGACAAATAGGCCGCTCAGTGTTCCCCACTCCCACTGGTACTCCCAAATCCAAAGCTTCCCTTGGAGACGCAAATAAGATATGGAAATATGGAGGAATAGCAACCACACCAGAGATCACAAAAAAATCTGAAAAAAACTGGACTCAGTTTTTCAGTATAGGGAAAACAAAGATTTTTTTTTTTTTTGCAGAAAACAGACAGTAAATGCTATAAATGCTTTTGCTAGCGACTTGAGTGTGTTAGCCTACAGGTAAAATTAAGCAACAACTAACTTTTGCAAAAGACAGAAACTTTTTTTTTTACAAGAACACAAAAGAACCAGCCCCATAGCTGCCAAGAGATAATACAATAAGTGAGATGTTTTTTGTTTTTACACAATAGCCAGCTACACAGCAAGAAGAGAGAGACAAAATGAAAGTTTTAAAACAGATAGGATTTGTGAAGATACTGAATAGACAAAGTGCTTTATATATATTAAATTGTAAAACAGTAATCTGTAAAAATATTCAAAAAATCATCAATACTTTATATTTGTAGCTCAGTTGCAGTCAACAACATTTATAGTCTGCACTGTGTGCAAAAGACAGAAACTTTTTTTTTACAAGAACACAAAAGAACCAGCCCCCACTAGCCAAGAGATAATTACACAAAGGAGATGTTTCAGTTTACACAATAGCCTACAGACAGCAAGAACTAGAGAGACAAATGAAAGTTTTTAAACAGATAAGGATTTGTGAAGATACTGAATAGACAAAGTGCTTTATATATATTAAATTGTAAAAACAGTAATCTGTAAAAATATTCAAAAAAATCAAGATACTTATATTTTGTAGCTCAGTTGCAGTCAACAACCTCTCTAGTCTGCACTGTGTACAAAAGACTAAATGTATTTGTTTTTTCCACATAGCTCCATAGAGAGTCCTCGGGTAATTTTAAATCAGTTCTTAGTACTTTATATAACTTAGATAATGAAAATCCCAAGTTATGATTTGTTGAGTTGAATTCACATAAAAGAGAAATTATTTTAGGTTGTAAAGAAATATCGGTCACTTGATTACTTTTAAATGAATTTATTAGGTATTCTCTGTAAGTTTGAATGTTTAACCAATTATTTTGATTTATATTGTATCTGGCTATAAGACTGCTTTGTATACATCATTTGTGCCTAGGAATTGGTGCCAAACATTTAGACCATTACCCTTCATCTCCATGATTTTCTACATATTAAATGAGTCTAGGCAATTCTTTGTGTGCGCTATGGGGAATATTAGGATTAGAAAGTGTCTAGCCAAATGGATTTTGTTTATTATTCTTTTAAAATTGTTTAATATATAATTAATATAATAGGTTAGTTTCTCATTTTTATTCTCTTTATATACTAAGTCTTTTACTACTAAAAATATTTTATTATTTTCTGTAAATATGTCATAAGTTATTGCTTCATCTGTATCAGACAATAAAATAGTTTTATGTAACTTTTTCCAGTTTGATGTATATTTGTGACCTAACCATTGACTCATAATGTGGAATATAACTGAATCTGTATAAAGGTCTAGGTTTGGGAACGCGATTCCACCTTTTTCCCACTCTCTGTAATGCCAATGATATTGTATTCTTGGCTTTTGTGGAAACCATAGAAATTTGATTAAAAGTGACTTAAGTTGTGTTATTGTTTTTTTAGGAGGACTGATAATTAGGGTTTGAATAAGAAACAGGATTTTTGGAAGAATACACAGTTTTATTAAAGATAATTTCTCTTTGAAAGTAAAGAATATTTTATTCCATTTGATTAAGTGCTCTTTAACCGCATGTATTAAGTTTTTATAATTTATTTGTGTTGTTTCTTTCCAATTTGGTTTTATATATATTCCTAGATACTTAAGAGTATTATTTTCCCAGTTAAAGTTATTATGTTTTCTCAATTCTGCATTCATTTTTTTATTCAATAGTAATGTTTCAGTTTTATTACTATTAATTTTTAAACCTGAGATTTTTTCAAACTGTCCTAATACTTTTATGATGTAATTTATTGAGGAATCTATATTTCCAATAGTTAATATGATATCATCAGCGAACAATTGTATTTTGGAAGTAAAGTTTGAATTAACAACGAAGCTAGTTATATTATTATTATTTTTTATGCAGTTTGCTAATGGTTCCACTGCTAAGGCAAATAGAGGTGACAAAGGGCAGCCCTGTTTAGTTCCTTTCGGTATTTGAATTTGTTTTGACAAAAAGGCTCTGATTTTAACATATGATATAGAGTTTTTATATAGGCTGTTTATTAATTCTATGAAATCTGGGTAGAAATTAAATGCTTCTAAAACTTTGAATAAATATGGCCAGGATAAACAATCAAATGCCTTTTCTACATCCAGACTAATAATTGACAATTCTTTTTTTTTTTCTTGATTGCAAAATCTGTTAGAGATAAAAGTCTGATAACATTATCCTGAACTTTCCTGTTCAAAATAAAACCAGTCTGGTCATCTTCTATTATTTTTGGGATAAATTGGTTTAGTCTTTTTCCAAGTATTGAGGTAACAATTTTATAATCTACATTTAGTAGTGAGATAGGACGGTAAGATGTTACTAATTTAGGATCTTTATCTTGCTTTAAAATGGGGGAGATAATGGCATATTTCCATGATGGGAATATTTTTTTATTTTCTCTGAATTCCTTAAGAGCAGCTACTAGAATTTTTAAGGAGTCTTCTGGCAGTAATTTATAGATTTCTCCTATAATTCCATCTAGTCCTGGGGCCTTGTTATTTTTAAGGTTTTGGATACTTTCTTTGATTTCTTTTAAAGATATTGGTTTAAGCAAACTGGCATTTTGCTCATTTGTTACTTTTTTATTAATGTTCTCATTCAGAAAATTGCTTTTAAGTATATTGTTATCAGGGTTTATATTAGTGCTATTTATTTTTTCATGGTGTGTTCTGAAAATCTCCAAAATTTCTTTGAGATCTGTCACTTGCTTTGGTTTCATTTTTATGTTATCAGCAATTTCTTTTATTTGGTTGATGTTTGCTAAATGTTTTGATTTGACTGCTAGTCTATGTAAGTATTTGGGATTTACTGAGTAAGATTGAATTTTAAGTTTCTCTAAGTTTATTGCCACTTTGTGATTTACAATTTCTGAATAACTGGCATTTAATGATTTTAATTCAGAGTTTGTTTTAATATCTTTGGTGTTTAAATTCTTTCTTGTAGCATCAATTCTTGATTGTATTTTTATTAATTCATTATCCCATTGTTTTCTTTTGTTTAGATACCAATTTTTAATTCTACCATATAGATAGGATTTTAAAGAATCCCATAGGATGGTCTTAGAAGTCTCATTATTGTCATTTATATCAAGAAGAATTTTATCTCACTTAGAAGCCATTCTTTGAATCCAGTAAGTGTGACAATGTATGCAGGTAGTCTTTGCTATGTTATTAGGTCTTTTGGTGTGATATTAACCTTGAATAATATGGCATTGTGGTCCGACAACGGACAGGAACTAATTAAAACTTACTGAATTTTAGAAATGAAGTCATTAGTAACTAGTACTTTATCAGTTGTTGTTTTTGTACCATATCTATAAGAATAATGAGTGTATTTTAATGATTGTGGTTCTTTTATAACATATATATCGCTAAGGCCTAGTATGTCAATAAAATTCTTCAATTTTTTGGCTGCTGAGGACATTCTGAATTTATCATCTCTTGTGGTATCTTTTGTGGTAAGAAGACAATTAAAGTCACCTGCGTGTATTATTTCTTCTTTGGCTTTGGTAGTTATTAACTCTAAGTGTTTATTCGCTGTTTCCGCTCCGATACCAGGTATCCAGTACGTATTAATAAAGTTACATATCTTTTATTAATCTCTAAAACTACTTAGCATAACATGCCATTCTTGTCAGAGTATGTGTCTATAATTTTGGGTATTGGTAATGATTTTTTCCATAATATCATCGTGCTTCTTCTTTTGACTTGGTAGTGAGATTCCGTAAGAACCGTATAACCATTGAAGGACATTCTATCTAGGTCTTTATTAATGATATGGGTTTCTTGTAGAAAGACTATATCTGCTTTGTTCAATTTCAAATATTTAACTATACTTCCTCTTTTAATAGGATTATTAAGGCCATTAACATTTAGAGACATACATTTTATGATAACATTTTCAAGGATACAAATATATCTGTTAGATTTTGTTATGGGCAGGTATTTCAAAACAAATAGAATTAACAAAACATTCGTAACTATATACAACTCTAAACATGGAAAATTCGATTCCAGGCTTGATGAACACATCATCCAAGCCACCATCTCTAACAATCCTACGTCAAGTCAACCTTATAATAATGCTTCTACTCTCTGTTGATTATGTATACAGATAAGCATATTCATTATTTCTTTAACATTTTGTTTTATGTTGAAAATCATAAAGACTCAAGACTTCTAATAAAACATACTATATAGGTCTAGTT
The DNA here is from genome assembly GCF_019279795.1 of Protopterus annectens. Lineage (NCBI taxonomy): Eukaryota > Metazoa > Chordata > Ceratodontiformes > Protopteridae > Protopterus > Protopterus annectens. Next base: position 853,356,933 of record NC_056731.1, read on the forward strand.
ACACATAAGATGCAGTTATGAAGCAAATGCTCATATTCCACATATTAGTCAGTGTTTAATAATATGATTGCATTCTCAAATGTCAACATACATATAACTGACTCAAACAACATTATAAAAACTGAGACTATTATAAACAATAATATCTCTTTGGTTGTGTCTTAATTATGAGTAGTGGATTTGTATCTAATTCAGATTTTACTGCTTACATTAGTATTTCATGTTATAGGAAGAATGTAATTAGTAGTTAAGCTTAAGCTTAATTTTTTTCCTTTCCTCTGTCTCCTCTCCCTCCCCATTCACTCCTCCTCCTCCACTGTAGACTTATAAGCTACAACTGGGGTAATTTATCCAAAGGTTAGGAGAGTGATGCTTAGCATATTTAATTTATGTTATTATATTGCTGCATGCTTTTTAAACTTATTAACTTGTGATAGTCATCCCTTTCCTTTGTTAATCTTTTGATCCCTCTGTATATTTAGGCTTATTCTAAATGCCTTTTATTATTCCTTGAGATGTTAAACTGCTAAACTTATATGCTATGAGAAGGAAATTAGAATAGGTGTGTATCTCTTTAATTAGTTAATTTATGTACACATAAAAAATATCTGAAGCTTATTTACATTCACTCTTAGATTTCATGTATTACTTACAATTACTGCTCAAGATCTTGGGTATGTGCCACCAAGGGTTACCATCCTGTTGGCTATGTTTCATATTTTAACTTTTCTATAAATCATAGTATACTGGTCTATCATATATCATGACATGCTCAAACATTTGATATTATTGAATTGTTACACTGTCGGTGGGGTTCAATCCCTTTTTCGTCTCTTTTTTCTCTTTTTTCACTCTTTCAAAACTAAAGAATAAAACAGTATATATTTCATCATTTTCTATTACATAACTAATGTTTATTGTGATGCATCAATAATATAAGCATTGTTACTGGAGAGTTAGATCTGTGTACACTTATGTTAAGTGTTTAACTCTTAACCTATGACTTCACTAAATATAACTGTAATAATTTTATTCTGAATCTACATACAATAAAAGGAACCTCTCCCCTTCCCTCCTTTCACCCACTCTCTTAGGATGTTTGTCTATTTTAAACTCGTTGTCTCTCCTCCACTACAATGTTTGTTATTGGTATCTTAATGTTTGCATTGTTTTAATGTCTGTACAGCACAAATCACATTGTTGAGACAAAATATTAGCTAAGGGGTTTTGTTTTAAAATATGTTTCACTGCAAGCTTTCTTCCTTGGATTAGAATGCCCAAATACCTCAATATTCATATTTAATTATCTATTTTAAATCTTTAAGAGTAACATTCATCCAAAGCTTCTGCCTTCATCATATCGCCATGTTTAGTTAGGGGACTAAAAAAGTGTTTCAGATTTGCTTGTACTAATCAGTGTCTGCATAGCAACGATCTAACACAATATTCAGATACATAAATGCACTTAAAGATTTCAGACAGCGTCCTACAAGCTAACTGTTAGCACAAAGTTCCGTTTTGCTTTTCTGGCTGCGAAATTACAATTCAAGTATTTTAAATTGGTCTGTAATCTTTGCGACTGTATAACTGCCGCATTCCACCATTTTCTTTTATCGCAGATGATTCTTGGTGTGCGACACAAGTTCAAAGGTCAAATACATCACAGATACAAGTTCCCATAGTCCTGCGCTAACCTGAAGAGCTGACAGGATTTAAAATGCTCAAGCCCTGGTTCTTATGAAGCTTTTCCTAGCCCTAGAATCAACTGTATTCTCGAGGTATATGAAAGCTTTCTAAAGCTATTCTTGCTTTGATACGCTTGTGCATTGTTAAAGTAGAAGTCATTGCATGTGAAAAAAAAAAAGAATAAGCAGGCCAATACTGATATTTTTTTTTTTTTTGTGTTTTTTTTGAAAGAAAAACACCATCGACAGTATAAATCATCTACAGTATATCTTTAGAAGAACTCTACCCATCCCAGATGACTGGCACTATACTTTATTTTAAAGAAATGAGAAGAGAAACATATAATGATTCATTGCAGCTGTGACAACATTTACGAGAGTCTCTCCAACAGTATACGCCCAAGCCCTAAGTCTTCCTCCCACCATGAATCTGACAGCAGTTCTATCTTTACCAATTCAGACCTTTATGTCTATTATATAGATTACATTTAAGAAAGGTGTTTATATGTTGTGTCTTTCACCTTTTCCTGGTTAGGGGTCGCCACAGCGGAACTCCGGTCTAATGATTAGCAGTTGATTTTTACATGCTGAGTTGCCGGCCCTAACGCACAACCTTCAACGAAGGTATGCCCATTCATGCATGTCTCCACAGTAGATGCTCTAGCTGAGAATCGAACGGGACAACGTCTTACTGTGAGGTGACAACGCTACCGCAGCACCACCACCGCGGATAAGAAAGGTGTTTATATATGATTTGTAATTTATACCATACACCTTGTTAAATACAATAAACTATATTTCACAGTCCTTCACATCCAACAAGTTCAGTGCACCCATGAAACCACACCATCTTATTGAATTATACTATTAGATATATAAGGGATAAAAACCTAACAAAATGACTGGGAAAAGGACAAAGAAGACAAATAAGGTTACTTAGTAACAGGAACAATTAGGGTGGGGGAAAGAAAGAAGAAGCAGGCACATATATTTACACATGTAAATTATAAAACTTTACCTCATGCTTTTTGTGTTGATCTTGTTTTTAAGGGACTATGACCACTGGAAGTCGGAGATTTTATATCTTATTTCCCTTTAAGTTTTTTAGTGATTTTGTTCTTTATTGTTGCCTTGCCATTATTAGTTTGTCTCTTTAGGCTTGGTAGGGACAGATCCATATCTTCTAATCTGGCTAGTAAGTTGTGTTTTTTGACAAAGTCCATTGCTTCTTCAATATTATTAAAGATGTTTTGACCATCAGGAAGAGTGATTTTTATTCTGGTTGGAAAAAGTAACTGGGCTTTTATATCAGCTTTTTTGAGGTCTTTAATGAGAGGAACACACACTTTTCTTTTTGCTATGGTTACAGATGTATAATCATTATCAAATCTAATAATTCTTCCATTGTCTTGAATAGGATTTCCTGTCCAGGCAGTTCTTAACACTAGATCTTTATTATGTGTTGACAAGAGCTTAACTATGATAGATCTTGCTGAAGATTAATTACTTGATACAGAAGGCTTTGACACTGACCTATGTGCCCTCTCAATTCCATAAGATAGAGGCTCAGGAAGATTCAATACTTTCGGCAGCCAATTGTTTAAGAACAGAACCATATTATTTCCTTCTGACTTTTCAGGGACTTCATAAATTCTGATAATATTTCTCCTTGATCTTGACTCTAGGTCTTCCGTTTTCTCTATTAATGTGTTATTTTGTTTCAATAGAAAATTTATTTGGCTGTCATTCTCCATCAGTCTTCCATCTATTTCATTTACAGATTCCTCCAATCTTGTTATTTGATCTGAATGTTTTGAAATAATCTCCTTTAAGTCTTCGATTTGCTTCTTACTGTCTTTCTTCATATTTTCCATGATGTTTTCTAAATTGTCCATTTTTGTAGAGAGGTCTTGTATACTTGTAATTATAGTTTGTAAATCTTTTTTCATTAAGTTGTCTTGAGCTGAGGATTTTGAATGGCTCATGACTACAGCAGGCTGTATACAGTTGTTGAAGTTCTGGCAGGTAATTTGTGAGAAAAAATCACTGAAAATTCAAATTTTTTCCCAGCTGCTAATCCACAGTGGTAGAAAGAGTATTTATAAGGTGGATTTTCCAGTGAATTTAGAAAATTTCCAATTAAATCCTGTCAGAAATAAAATTTATAGGCAGAGCATCAAGACGCTGCTGTTCGCACTCTGACATCTTGGCCATCCCCCACCTTTTTACTTTTTTTCAAAGAAGCATTGGTATTCTTTGCACTGTATCCAAGTCATTTGATTTGTCGAATTTAAATGTTTTACTTGGTTCAGGTATAATTAGAGCAACTGTGGGTTTGTAAGCATATTTTATTAATTATTCTTTTTTATTTGTTATACCTTTAATGTGATTCCATTTGGGAAGTAAGGAGTATATAAAAGGGGAAGTTATCTTGTGACGTTGTTTCCGTTTTGGTTTTCTGATGAAGTTGGTATATATTGAACTGACGAAAAGCTCGTGTGAAGCTTAAACAATAAATTATCTTCCAGTTTTACTTTGTGACTGGTGATTTATTTGCAGTTCCTGAGGACTTTAGGAGAGTCGACCATCTCTTTTCCAAACAAAGTATTATTGCCAGAGACAAGGTATAGATATGGGTACGCCTTGTGCGAACACATATGCTAACCTAGTCCTGGCATACTGGGAAGATATGGTGATATTTGAGACAGCACATGATTGGAAAGACAAACTTCTCTTTTACAATAGATTTGTGGACAATGTTTTCTTTTTGTGGCATGGCACCACATCAGAATTAACATCCTTTGTTAAGTATCTAGGACGGTTAGGAGTGTAGTAGTGAGGGTAGGAACTTTGAATGCTGGCAGTATGACTGGTATACGGAGAGAGCTAGCTGATATGATGGAGAGAAGGAAGGTTGATATATTGTGCATGCAAGAGACCAGATGGAAGGGAAGTAAGGCCAGGTGTATAGGAGGCGGGTTCAAATTGTTCTATCATGGTGTGGATGGCAGGAGAAATGGGGTAGGGGTTATCCTAAAGGAACAGTATGCCAAGAGTGTTTTGGTGGTGAAGAGAGTGTCTGATAGAGTGATGTTTATGAAGCTTGAAATTGATGGTGTAATGATGAATGTTGTTAGTGCATATGCTCCACAAGTTGGATGTGCGATGGATGAGAAAGAAAAATTTTGGAGTGAGTTGGATGAAGTGGTGGTGAGTGTACCCAAGGGTGAGAGACTAGTGATTGAAGCGGACATCAATAGGCATGTTGGTGAAGTGAACAGAGGGGATGAGGAAGTGATGGGTAGGTATGGTGTTAAGGAGAGGAATGCAGAAGGTCAGATGATTGTGGATTTTGCGAAAAGGATGGACATGGCTGTGGTGAATACGTATTTTAAGAAGAGGGAGGAGCATAGGGTGACGTACAAGAGTGGAGGAAGATGCACACAGGTGGATTATATCCTATGTAGGAGGGCCAGTCTGAAGGAGATTGGAGACTGTAAGGTGGTGACAGGGGAAAGTGTAGTTAAGCAGCATAGAATGGTAGTCTGTAGGATGATGTTGGTGATCAAGAAGAGGAGGAGGAGTGTGAAAGCAGTGCCAAGGATTAAATGGTGGAAGTTAAAAAAGGGTGATTGTGAGGTGGAGTTGAGGGAAGAGTTAAGACAGGCACTGGGAGGCAGTGAAGAGTTACCGAATAGCTGGGTAACTACAGCAGAGCTAGTAAGGGAGACTGCTAGAAAGGTGCTTGGTGTGACATCTGGAAAGAGGAAGGAGGACAAGGAGACCTGGTGGTGGAATGAGGAAGTACAGGAGAGTATACAGAGGAAGAGGCTGGCGAAGAAGAAGTGGGATTGTCAAAGAGATGAAGAAAGTACACATGAGTATAAGGAGATGAGGCACATGGCAAAGAGAGAGGTGGCAAAGGCTAAGGATAAGGCATATGGACAGTTGTATGAGAGATTGGACACTAAAGAGGGATAAAAGGACCTGTATTGATTGGCTAGACAGAGCGACAGAGCTGGGGAAGATGTGCAGCAGGTAAGGGTGATAAAGGATAGTGAGGGAACTGTACTCACAAGCGAAGAGAGTGTGTTGAGTAGATGGAAAGAGTACTTTGAGGGGCTGATGAATGAAGAGAATGAGAGAGAGAGAAAGTTGGATGATGTGAGGATAGTGAATCAGGAAGTGAAACAGATTAGCAAGGAGGAAGTAAGGACAGCTATGAAGAGGATGAAGAATGGAAAGGCTGTTGGCCCAGATGACATACCAGTGGAAGCATGGAGGTGCTTAGGAGAAATGGCAGTGGAATTTTTAACCAGATTGTTTAATGAAATTTTGGAAAGTCAGAGAATGCCTGAGGAGTGTAGAAAAAGTGTTTTGGTACCTATCTTTAAGAATAAGGGTGATGTGCAGAGCTGAAGTAACTACAGAAGGATAAAATTGATCAGTCACAGCTTGAAGTTATGGGAAAGAGTAGTGGAAGCTAGGTTAAAAAGGGAGGTGATGATTAGTGATCAGCAATATGGTTTCATGCCAGGAAAGAGCACTACAGATGCAATGTTTGCTCTGAGAGTGTTGTTGGAGAAATACAGTGAAGGTCAGAAGGAGTTGCATTGTGTCTTTGTGGACTTAGAGAAAGCATATGACAGGGTGCCTAGAGAGGAGTTGTGGTATTGTATGAAGAAGTTGGGAGTGGCAGAGAAGTATGTAAGAGTGGTATAGGATATGCACGAGGGTAGTGTGGCATTGGTGAGGACTGCGGTGGGAGTGAATGATATGTTTAAGGTGGAGGTGGGATTACATCAAGGATCAGCTCTGAGCCCTTTCTTATTTGCAGTGGTGATGGACAGGTTGACAGATGAGATCAGACAGGAGGCCCCGTGGACTATGATGTTTGCAGATGACATTGTGATCTGTAGTGAGAGTAGGGACCAGGATGAGGAGACCCTGGAGAGGTGGAGATATGCTTTAGAGAGGAGATAAATGAAGGTCAGCAGGGCTAAAACAGAATATATGTGTGTAAATGAGAGGGAGGGTAGAGGAATGCTGAGGATGCAGGGAGTAGAGTCGGTAAAGGTGGATGAGTTTAAGTACTTGGGATCAACAGTTCAGAGTAATGGTGAGTGTGGAAGAAAGGTGAAGAAAAGATTACAGGCAGGGTGGAGTGGGTGGAGAAGAGTGTCAGGAGTGATTTGTGACAGACGGGTACCAGTAAGAGTGAAAGGAAAGGTCTACAAGAGGGTAGTGAGACCAGCTATGGTATATGGGTTGGAGATGGTGGCATTGACAAAAAGGCAGGAGTCAGAGCTGGATGTGGCAGCGTTAAAGATGTTAATATTTGCACTGGGTGTGACTTGGATGGACAGGATTAGGAATCAGTATATTAGAGGGTAAGCTGAGGTTGGACAGTTTGGAGACAAAGCAAGAGAGGCGAGATTGCATTGGTTTGGACATGTGCTGAGGAGGGATGCTGGGTATATTGGGAAAAGGATGCTAAGGATGGAGTTGTCAGGTAAGAGGAAAAGAGGAAGGCCTAAGATAAGGTTTATGAATGTAGTGAGAGAGGACATGCAGGCGGCTGGTGTGAAAGAGCAAGATGCAGAGGACAGGAAGAAATGGAAACAGATGATCCACTGTGGCGATCCCTAACGGGAACAGCCAAAAGAAGATGATGATGATGATGATGTTAAATATCTAGAGTCCACTACCAGCTTCTTCAGATTCCCATTGAATTATTCTGGTTCAGTTATTGAATTCCTGGATGTTAGTATTATTAAGAAAGAAAATGGGGAGGTAGAGACCTCACTATATAGGAAGCCTTGATGTACCAACAGCTTGCTTAGATTTGATAGCATGCACCCTAGGCATGTATTCCAACACATAGTCAAGGGACAAGTCTGTAGAATATCCAGACTTTGTACGAATGGAAATTCCTTCATCCAGGAATTGGGCTCTTTAAAGAATAATTTTCAAGGATGAGGTTATAGTAAAAATTTATTGAAAAAGGAAATGGACAACAGTAGTGTCTATAGAAAACAAAGTGCAAAACCATGGTTACACAGAGGTAAAAAATGACCTAATAAGGTAGATGCACAGGTTCAAAAACCTAACGAAGGTTTGAAAATATGTTTAACATACAGTAATGATATAGGTGGTAGATGTAATTTAATTAGAGATGACTGGAGAATTATTTTAACAGATGATACTATAACTAGAGTTGTAGGGACACAAACAAGATTTATTTTTAAAAGAAATAAAAATTTGAAAGATATTTTGTGTCAAGAACCTATGCATTTTAAAAATTCAGGTATTAAGAAGAAGGGAACTTATCCATGCCTACATTGTAAAGCCTGTAAGCACATTTTACAAGGGAACTGTTTATACACCCCATGACCAACAAGAATTACTTTTTGAATATGTATGCTGACTGTAGCACCTAAAATGTTGTCTATATTGCAAACTGTCAACAGTGTACAGCACATTATGTAGAAAAACAAATTGCAGACTAAAAGATAGAATTTTTAAGCATCTATAAGGTTAAGAAAAGAACACAATGCACTGTACAAACATATAGAATTGTATCGTGATCATGTACCTGCCTTTATGGTTATATGTGTTGTAAATAGAAGTCAAAGAATGGGTGACTTGTATAATGAAACTGAATATAAAGAGATGCAATAGATTCTTAGACTGGGAGTGACAAAGCCCCAGGATTAAATGATGTTGTCCATTTAAAACCAGCTCAGAAGGGTAAACTATTGATTTTCGTTGGCTTTGTTGTACTATATTAGATACTATGTTTTTACTAGTGTTTTGTCATCTGATGAAGGTATTTACCTGAAAGTGCTTATGATACTGCTTTTATTGTTTTAATAAAGTGAAGTTGCTTCATACACAGCGTGGTAGTACTTGCCTTACTTTTGGATTTATCAACTCTAATTTACCTTCATCAAAAGATAAAAATATCAGCTGTATGTTCACTTAAATAAGAGTATGTCCCATAGGAAAATGTATGTGAAGAAATGAAGTGGCACTGGGAAATTGTCTCGTGTTCAGAGTAGCCGTTATGTAGACATACGTGAACAGGTCTATATCACGTTGTTGAACTTATAAATGTTCGAACGTTATATGGTCGACACCATATGATCGAACATTTAAAAGTTTGAACATTTCGACAGAGATCTCCGTACAGTGTGGAATGGGAAGATTTTCCTTTTCTGCACTGTAGTGCGATCTTGGAGTTGGTATATTTAAAGAGGAGGGGTGTGTGTGGGGGGGCTCAGCCCCCCACGTGGAGGGTGCAGGGGTGCTTGCTCCCCTGCTTAAACAGTTCAGGTCGTTTTTTTCTTTGGTTTATTTTTTTTATTACATTTTCAAACTTTTAAAATTTCGATCATATGGTGTTGACCATATGACATTCGAACTTTTAGAAGTTCGATTATGTAATATAGATGCTACATGAACAGAGTAAAGATGCCTGAGGGAAAAAGAAAAAGATTGCCAGCAGGTGCTATCCCTGCAACAACATTTGGTTAAGGGTACAGTGAAAGAAAGCAGTTAAATAAAAGTTAAAGTGAACCAGGTAATACATACAGCAGGTCAGAAAGGATCTAAAGGTGTAGTAATACAGAAGCAACAGCTAAAAAAAGAAATGGATTGTATGAACTATCATTTGTAAGACTGAACAGATTTCTCAAGCATGTCAATCAAAATAAAGTAACTGGAAAATCAGTTAGAAAATATTGTGAAAGAATGTGTTGATTTCATTTCCAAAATGAATCAGCAATTGCTAATAAGTTTTTGAACTAACAGACTAACTGAATACATTTTAAAAAATGTCAAAAGCATACCAAGATTAATTCAAATAGATGAAAGATAAACATACTGGTTAGAAGATGATAAAGTAGGTCATATGTCTACTACAACTATGAGTAAGGGCAATAAGTAAGTTGAAGTAAAGATGAATGAAGGTACAAATGAATCAGCAAACCTGTAAATAAAGCTAGAAGACACAAGTAAAATAGTGTTACAGTAAAGAGAACAGTTGGATGCCTAAGAGTAAGAAAGTAACAAGTTAAGACTGGGGCTTCAGGAAGCCAATAAACAAAAAGTAAATATATGGCCGTGTGTGAAGAAAGTTCACCTATGAAATGGTGAAGCAGAAGGTTGTAGAATAAAAGGCTGACTGGCAGCCATTGAAGCATGAATTAAAGTATGGGCTAGCACAAATGAAAGAAATTCTTTCTTATGTCTACAATAGCCATATGAAGGTAACCGCTAGGTATACAAGCTTAAGGAACATATGGAAGGAATGAGTGTTGAGATGAAACAAATCAAGAAAGAAATTAATGTTGAGATAAAACAGATTTTTAAATAAGTAGTAGAAGTAATCAGTGCAGGCTTGAGACATATAATGGTTGTTTTTACCCACGTTTTGTCCAGGAATGCACAGCTAAATGCATTAATGACAGAGAATGCTAAGTTAGCTACTCAGTTAGTGAAAATAATGGAGATAAGGGCATTGCTTGGCAGATTCACTCCTAGGATGGTGGGCAGTCATATCCAAAAAGGTGTGACAGACCTCAAGTGAAAATAATGCTTTACAGCTAAAGATTTAGGAGTTGGAAATTGTGGTCTACAGACTGCCATCAGACTATTAAACCCTTTAGGCTGTTATAGACAGTGAATTGAAGGTCCGCACAAAGGAAATTCATTTGTTACAGAAAAAATTTCTGCGAAGTGGAGAAAAAAATGGAAAACTGCATGGATTAGGTGAAATTCCTGAGGTATCCCACTCTGAAGGCTTTATATTTTATTAGGTTTAACTTGGGACGTATACAAAATGTACAGTCAAAGTCCTGCCCAAAATTTAGAGGAAAGTTTACTTGACATGCCAAGCTACAAGAGTTGACTACTAGGATGTTAGTTGATAGACCCAACAAAATCACTCGTACACCAGGTCTGAACTGGGGATGGGTTATATGACATCTTAAGAGCTCCTCCCTACTGGCAGATGTATTACCTGTGGGAGAGAAAAGTAAACTAAGACTGTCCCACAGGCCTCCTTTTAAAAAGAAAGGAAGCTGCCATCAGAAGAGACCAGAGAAAAGATCCCATGAGACTTGGCATCTAGAGTAGAGGAGATGTGCCCACTAACTAGCAGAGTGTTGCAGAAGAGGAGATTGTTGTAGCCAGAAAGACTACCTACTAACACGTACACACACACACACACACACACACACACACACACACACACACACACACACACACACACACACACACACACACACAATGAGTCACAGAGTGAGAGACTTTTGTTGATGTGAGCAAGGAGATCCCACTGAGTGTATGAAAGATTGCCAGTAGAAAAGAAGACAGCATTCAGAAGGCAACACACAATTGTCTACTTGGGGGCTGAATGTTATACACAATGGTACAGTGAATTTTACTTTAAAATGTTTGGGAAATGGAAATTTAAACCCACAATGAGCTTTTTTTCTTAGGTCTCCAATGAAAATGGATACAATTATCCAGTCAGACTTTCCGGATAAATAACTAACTAAATAAATAAATAGATAAATAAATGTCCTATTAGTATGCCCTCTAAGCACCTGGCATTAGTTGCTATTAGCAGATGATCATAGGTTTATTTGTTCTTGCAGTCTAACTCTCCATATACAACCTACCATGCAACTCAGAAAGTTCAATGGGTAAATTGTCCGCTCCATTCAATGATGGCTAAACTGCTTGACCACAGAGTGAGTTTCTGGGTACCCATATAATCATTAAGACAGAATCTGAAGGAAATCAGTATGATACATTGTTTGACATGAAGGAAAACTTGTTCCTTAGGTAGAGGTTCCTTCTGAGTAAGGAATCTATCTTTCTTTCTAAGAGATGTCAGTATTTTCCTGGCAATCTGCAGTCATTTGACATGATACTAAAATGCACAGTAGATACTCCAATTTACAGGGGAAGTTTTTATTTATTTATTTGTTTATTTATTTTCTGACAGGAAACCAGACAGATCTCTTGGTTGTGGTAACAGCACATACTGCCCACATCACAATGCACTCCTGCTCCGTTATTGTTTAATATATTTTACCATGGTTAGGGTGGGGGTGCAAAGCCTTAAGGTAGGATATTATTGTAGCTGTTTTAACACCAGTTTTGGTAATCACATATCACATATGATTGCCAGAAGTGGCTATGAGGTGGCAGTCTGTGGATGAAAGCAGACAGTTACAATGATCACAATAAAGTAATTTCTGTTTTAGCATATTAGGGGTTATGGGCAATGCACAGGGTCTGAGAGCTATATGTTGAAATACATTACTGTAATCACTTGTTCTTTCACTTTTGTCACAATCTAACATTAAAGTAGTACACAGAGGGTGGATTTTTGAGGAGTAGGTAGAGTAGCAGAGTATGTGCAAAAACACAGGACAGTTATATGATATGTCTTGCCTAGAGACTATGTATATGTTTACAGTCATTACTAAGGTCACCATGCCTTTCATATTTTCAAAACCACATATCAGAAATATGCAAAGAAAATGACTATCTTGTTATAGGGCAGGTTGTGTACAAAAGAAGAAGAAAGTTACAAGAGTCATGTCAATTAATTATTAATACAGCTAGATTGGTGAGAATGTATATGTGCCCAACAGCCATAGCTTGAAAATACATTGTTTCTTTAACTATACTTACAATCAAACATCAGAAGTATACATTTAAGGTGGCTTTCTTTTTGAGGCAAGGGAGAGGAGGCATGGTATATTTGAAAGTGTATTGTGGTTACATTATTATTGCTGAATACAAATTAGAACAGCAACAAGTTGAGATATGATACTGTGGCCATTATATTCTTAATTTTCTTCTTAATGGGTAATCAGACATATAAAATGCAAAATGCGGATACAGTTTTTGAGTTCCTTCAATGTATGAAAGCAAAGGAAGTGATAGAATCACCTTTGAATGATTATTGATATTATTTGCTGGAGGCAGCATTTGTCAGAAGGGAACATGACCATTATCCAAAGTCCAAAATAGCACCCAGGAAGGAGAAACAGCAGTCCATGACCAAATAATGAAAAACACTTCTTTAATATATAAAACACTTAACTTTGGTTACTGGTATTTGTATTTTGGCACCTTTTTCATTTTGTTTTTTGTTTTTAAAAGTTTTAAACTTGGAATATGGAAGGAGATTGCAGTATTTCGCCTATCGAAACAGGTAGGCATGATGAAAATGGGCAGACGAGGAAGCTGATTGGTCAGCTTTCTCAGTTGATTAACTTGCTGACCCAGCTTAGCCAATCAATGGTGGAGGTTTTATCTAGACATCAAAATGGGCGGAACCCAGAAGCAGCTAATGGATTACACTATAAAGGAAGTGAAATGAATGGAGCATGTGGTGGTTTTGCTAACCAAAAGGTGTTTTTGAATAGGAACAATCTTCCAGTGATGGAAAATGAATTTGACCAGACACCAGGGCTTTTAAAAGGGCTACAAGGAGAAGATTTGAGGAATGAAACTAGGGAATCTGAAATCCCACCTGGTCAACAAACCGGAACTGCAAACTATTCTGTTTTTACAGGTAGAACTGAACTGAAAGAGTGGTTATGAATTTTACACCTAAATTACCAGGCTATAACTCATACCACACTTTTTGGCCACCTAACATGGACCGGAACACCAAAGGTGGAGATGTGTCCATATTCATTAAAGATATCCACACCTTCAGGCTAGTTGCTCAGCATAACTGCAATCCAAATTATAGCTTGCTACAGATCCCCACCATGCCCCAGGATTCCCACTCCTCCTTTCTTGATATACTGGAAAATATTAGGGTTCAACCAAACAACCTAATAATGGGTGATTTCAACTACCCCACCATTAACTGGTAAAACTACTCATGTACCAACTCCTTTGCTCAACGCTTTCTGAAATTCATAAATTCCAATGCCCAGAATCAACTTATCCACACCCCTACCAGGGACAACAATATCCTAGACCTAGTCATTACCAGCATGAGTGACTGGTGTTCCACAACTGAAGTCAACTCCGCATAGGTCAGATCCGACCATAAACTAATCACCCTAGATATCCACATACCACCCCCACCCCCCATTAAGGAAACCATGGTAAAAAATTTCTCCAAAGCCAACTTCATGCTTCTTAAGACAGAAGTGGCAAACTTCATGACCCCATGCACATGGACAACACAGTTACAACTGCTGAATCCTATGCAAATGCACTCTATAAGCACTTACACGAGTGCATGGAACATGCTATCCGAAACAGAACCAAGACGCTATCCTCCAAAAAAAGGAAGCCAATCTGGTGGTCCCCTGCCATAAACAAACTCTGCAACAGAAGGAAGATACTGTTGCAAAAGAGTAAAATCCCATGAGTGGAGGAACTCCCTGGTCAGCCTCAGTAAGAAGCTGAGATCCCTTATACGATCCTCCAAAGCTAGCTACGAAAACAAAATCGCCACTGATTCTAGGGACAACCACAAAGCATTCTATAGCTATGTCAATAATCTCCATGGCAACACCAAGATCTGCTCTGAGTTACAGCACAACAGCATGAAAATTATAGAACCAACTGATATTGCCAACATCCTGGCAGAAAGGTTTAGTGCTAACTTTACTCCCCCCCCACCCCCCCCAAAGGGCCCATCTCTATACCGGAAGAAAGCAAAGTTCCTGTAAACACGGCTGCACAGGTAAAAACTACACTCTCTAAAGCCAAGAACACAGCATCCATGGGACCTGACAACATCCCAGGCTCATTCTACATGAACTACAGAATGAACTGGCACCCCACCTAAGCACCATGTTCAATCATAGCCTCACCTCAGGCTTTGTGCCAACTGAATGGCACACAGTGATGGTTATCCCACTCCAGGAAGGGGGAGCCAACATGGACCCCGGGAACTACCACCCCATTAGCCTAACGAGCCTGGTCTGCAAGGCCATGGAACGTATCATCATGGAACTTATAAACAAAGACATTGGTAATCTCCAAACTCTTGACCCCACCCAGTTTGGGTTTGTAAAAGGCAGATCATGTCTCCTAAACCTGATTAACTTCTTTGAAGCAGTCACCAAAGCCATAGACAAGGGTAAGGTAGTTCACACAGCCTATCTAGATCTCGCCAAGGCTTTTGACACCATCCTGCACTCTGGAATTATAGATAAACTAACTAAACTAGGTATAAATCCCTATGTCACAAGTTGGGTTGCCAACTGGCTCACTGACAGAACCCACACTGTGAAAGTAGTAGACTCCAAATCCGACTTCAGACCAGTGACAAGTGGAGTACCACAGGGTTCAGTCCTGGGTCCTCTCCTGTTTGGTATCTACTTTTCTGAAGTACAGGCTAACACAGAAGGTCTTTGGCTAACGAAGTTTGCAGATGACTGCAAACTAGGAGCCATAATTGAAATTCCTAAAGATATGGACATCTTACAAAAGGGCCTCACTGAGACAGATGCCTGGTGTCAAAGCCATGGCCTCAAGCTCAATGCCAAAAAATGCATTGTCATCCTCTGTACCCATGAGCTACCACATAGGTGGTAGTCTACTTAACACCGAAAGTGTGATAAGAGACCTTGGGACACAGGTGGAAAGTAGTCTCTCCTTTGATAATCACATCACCACAGTAGTCAGGAAATCCTTCTACGTGGCACACCTCATCACAAAAGGCTTCTCATCCAGGAAAAAAGAGGTAATTGTTCCCATCTACTCATCACTCATTAGACCCATTATAGAGTACAATGCCCCTTTTGGTATGTACCTCACAAGATATCTACAACAACTGGAAAGGCTGCAGAAATACCTCACAAAGAGGATTACCGGCCTCAAACAGATGCCCCACGCAGACCATCTCAAAAAACTCCAGCTTTACTCCATCTCATATCACCTACTCAGAGGTGATCTCTGCCTAACATACAAAGCTATGTCAAACCCAGAGCTGTTGGACATGCTCCACTTAAAGAAATCCCAATCTCTCTGAGCTACACACATTAGGGACCTAAACCTTGTCACCACAATAAACAGAACATGCTGGAGGGATAGATTCCTGTCCCAGAGACTTCCCATACTTTGGAACAAACTACCTATCTATATCAAACAAAGCTCCTCATTAGCACTCTTCAAGAAAAATCTTGATGATTGGATGGGAAATAGGAAATCCCACCGGGATCACCTCTGTGGCTCTGCTCGACACGGGCACAGGAAAACAATTTTCTTGGGTGGCGAAAGCCAGGGTACCTTTTTGGCTAGGCTTGTATAGGCCCTAGGGCCAATAGCCTGGTACCTACCTATGAACCTATGAACCTATGAATATATTGTTTTTTTAAAACGTTATACTGAAGCAATGATTTTTTCTTTAGGAGATTTTATTGTAATGGTGGTAGTTGGTCACTAGAGGGAGCCCTTACATTAGTTTTTTATAAAACGCATATTTATGATGTGCTTAAGAACTAATAATACAAATGTTTTTAATGGCTGTTATAAAGACCTGGTCTGCACATATTATGATTTACTTACACTGGTTTATAAAAACTTTTAAAAGTATTATAAGCATTTAATTGATATACTATATGATATGATATACATTCTAAAGACATGCTTCTGGAGCATTTCTCCCCGGACCTCCGCTGAAAACAGGATCTGTGGAACCTAGTCGGACTTTCCCGGTCAACAAATGTTAAATAAATAAATAAATAATAAATAATTAGAAATGTTATTAAAGTATGTATTTATTTATTTTTTTAGTAGTTTAAGGACAAATTGATGTTTGAAATGGTTTTAATTAGATAACTGATGGGATTATAAAAGAAAGGTAGTATGGGATACATTGCATCTGATGAAGTCTTTGTATTGAGGATGAAAACGCAATGATTTAAGTTAAGTGTCTGAAAATAAGATGTGTTTTATATATTAAAGAAGTGTTTTTCATTATTTGGTCGTGGACTGCTGTTTCTCCTTCCTGGGTGCTATTTTGGACTTTGGTTACTGGTATTTGTATTTTGGGACCTTTTCCATTTCATTTTTTGGTTTTAATATGGCCATTATATTTATATGATGATGTCACAGTCAGCGTTAGTGTACCCTTTCAGAACGGACAATATGTGTGTGTGTTTTGTGCCTATGTATCATATTAAAAGTTTCTAAATTTTTAATTGGAAATTGAGGCTGCCTTGCTGAGGTGATATATAGCCTGTTATAGATAGCTACAAATCCAACATTTCAGAGGGCTTTTATTGTCACAATATGGCACTATACCCGTTTCCACCTGGGGGCTGTTTGACCATTGCTTGCAAGGCTGGTGAAGCCTATATCCAGAATAATTATTTCATCATTAGGCAAAAAACAAAAAATTAGCTTTTCCTACTGGTAATTACCTGTGAGAAAGTGAGCTGCCAGAAGACCATCCCTCCCTATTGACTAAGGCATTGTGATGGTATGGAAATCAGGACTGAGGTGCAATGAAATCCTTGGAGGTAGAATGGAACACTTTTCTGTATCCAAGTAGCTTATTAGAAACCCATGACTTTTTTTACTGCAAACTGCCATGGGCAACTATAGACACCTAAGAAATCTAGATCTAAGTGAGAATTTGTTATTACATTCATAAGGTTTTGACGAAATTAATGTCTAGAATATGTGTGCATTAAGTTGCCATTAGAACAGAAGTAACAAAAATAATTTTTTATTTCCCCAGCCATTTCTGTTACTGTGTATAAGGAGAGGTCTTAACTCCATCTCTTGACAAAAGGCTTTGTGTTGTCATGTGAATCAGGGTTGGAGGTGCAGTGAAATCCTTATTGGTAGAATAGCATTCCTGATTCTGTTTTTGTGCTCAAATATCTTATTAGAATTCCCTGGTTTTTTTCAGTAAATTACCTTAGAGGAACTGATATATGGCTTCTTATATAGCTAGCAAATCTAGAGTTTCAGGGTTTTTAACCATATCATTTTGACCCTTGTTTCCACTTGGGGACGATATGATATCTGCATAAAAGTCTGAGTAAAACTAATGTACACTAATTTCTCATTAGGACAAAAAATCATATATATGTCACTAAAACTTTTTTTTTGTGAAATGTCATGACTGCATTCTCATACTTTCATTATATATAAGATGTTCATCTAAAATTTAGTGCTGAGTTTTTATTGAAATTCCCAGTAACAGAATATAAGCATGGGTGCATTTTGTAGATGCTCATCCTTTAGTTAAAACATTAAAGATTCATAATTAAATCTAAAAGGGGGTAGAGATATAACAAATGCATGCAATCTTTGCTTAGAATACCTTGTTATATTAGAAGTAAAAATCAAACAATTTGCAATATGCCATAGATAACATGGCAAATATTTGAGCTAATGCGTTTATAAATCAGATTTTGCAAATTCACTCTTGGCACCATAAAAACTTACTGCCAATCATTAGCTGACCGGAGTTCCGCTGTGGCGACCCCTAACTGGGAAAGGCTGAAAGACAACAACAACTGTAGTGCTGCTCTGAAACTCCAAAATGTAGAATAGGGGTCTTAGGTGGTTCTTCTAGTCAATCATCATATTGTTACTTCCTGAAAGTTTTTAAAGAATTTTTCTTGAATGAGGGGCTGAGATAAGTCCTATTATGTATCAGTACTATATCAGTAAGTTTAGAGGAATTTATTGTTGTAGTCTGACATTTTGATTATACTGTTTCCACTGTCAGTGTTGTTTTTGAACTTCTGCTCAGTATGCAGAACATAGTAATGACATGCGATTAGATGTCATTTTTTTCTTCAATTGCAACATGCTCTGGCTATAATGCTTTAAAGTGGCTAAAGTTGCAGTGTCAAAATCAGAGATGTGCTGCACTGGGACAAAGATATATATTTTTTGAAACACAGGTACCACTGATTTAGTCCATATATCTTTAATGCTACTGTTTAATATTTTGCAATATACTGAGTTTTCATTCTGGATGCTGTGCTGAACTTTAACTGAGTACACTGAGTATAATAATGACCTAGAATATTTCTTTACTGCTTTGTCATTATATCAAAATAAAAACTTATATTTTACCATAAAAATAATTTGAAACCTACCATAGGTTTGAGCATCTAATACAGTGGAGTCAAATGCAGCATAGAGCTGCACTAAAACTCCTAAGGTTAAAATAGGAATCATATATATATATATATATATATATATATATATATATTTTTTTTTTTTTGTAGCTGACCATCCTGTTGTTATTTCCTGAAATTTTTCAAATGGAGCTAAGGCATGGGGTGGGATTTAGAAAGGTTACTATCAATGATAAGACCTATTTATCACTGTCTGTAACTGAATCCAATTCATAGACAGTCCTACTGTAGTGCTTACACTGAAAAGATGCAACCAGGGGTATAAACTTTGTACTCAAAGGTCTAGTGCTGCCTCCACCCTTCATCTATGCTGCCCCTGTCATGTCACCACACTGTCCTCAGACTTCCACCCAAACTATAGCAGCTTTATGTGCATGCCTCTATAGGTTTGATTGTCAGTAAAATTAAAGAATGACAAAACTGTTTCTAGCCCTCCACACAAGGTATAGCAACCTCATCTGCACACCTATGAGAGGGGCCAGTTTTGCAGTTGGTGGGATCCATGGTAAAGGCATGTACTAAGCCTGAGTCTAAGTCCACTTATCTAGCCTGTGGTGTGGGAGCTGCCAGCCAGTTCTCCACCTTCTAGTACAGCTGGTTTAGACTTTGATTTCCATTTTCTAGTAACTGCCCTTTTGGCAGCTACCATAATTAGACTCAACAAGGCCTTGCAATGTCTAGGCAATTCCAATTTAGTATCATAGCCCAAACAAATACTTTTCTTAGTTATACCAATTTACTCACCCAGTATTTCTGATATAGTAGTCTGCAGAAATGTTTTAAAGTCTGCCAACTCATTACACTTCCAGAAAATATGTTCCTAATTACTTCCTTCTTCCTCTTTACACTTTCAACATTTGCTAACTGCCCGAGGAAGAATTCTTTGGAGTCTACTTTGGGCATATAAAAATGACTATGTAAACGCTTCCAGGCAAAGATCCTAAATCTTCTAGAGTTTGTTGTATATATGGGAGCCAAACATATATCCCTCATTGTTTCTTTATGAACTGCTTATAAAATCTCTCTTCCTAATCATTTCTAACCTCCTCTGAATCATTCTTGCAGTTACCATGCAATATTTTATATGTTCTACTAATTATCCCTTTTTTTAACAACAGCTTCTGTTCTAGATTCTACTAAAAACTCTACCAGTACTGGTCTTTTGCTTAGGATCCCCGTATTTCTTTCGCTTTGCCTATACTCTGATATCAGTCCTTGATAGGGATGGCAATCTCTAGCCTGCAATCCAAATAAATTCTTGGCCTCTTCCCATTCTATTACCTTTTCCTCTCTAATTATTTGCTCCCAATACCTTGGTTGCTTTGTCTCTCCAATAAATTCCAGACTCCTCTTGCCTGTTGTCTGTATCCCTAATTGTAGTTACTCTATTGGCAGAATCTCCTTTCTCCATTCTGTTGTTGGCTTAGGTTTTAGAATACTTTCTGCTACATTATGAATATAATATTCTGTATGGTTATTATTATTCTCCTTAAGGATCTGCATCCAAAATCCCAGTCTATCCTAATTTTTGAGCTTCCTCATTTCATTATAGTTTCATAGTTTCATAGTATAGTACTAGGCTATCTGCCCTGGGGCATTTGTAAGCCTAGCCATAGTGATGTGGCTTTTGCCACCCCATGAAATGGTACAAAAATGTACAGAATAAATCTAGAATACTGTGCCTCTGTCTAGTAGTGACACAATGAAGGTCCCCTTATATAATAGAATCAGTTTACTGTGCCCCTGTCTAGCAGTGACACAGATGTGACCCTTGGGGTAAACTTACGATCTCCCATCCACTCATCAAGATTTTTCTTGAAGAGAGCCAGTGAGGGGCTCTACCTAATACGAACTGAGATCCTGTTCCAAAGCATGGGAAGCCTCTGGGTTATGAATCTATCCCTCCAGCATGTCCTATTCATACTTGTGCCGAGGTTTATGTCTTTAGCTCTCGTGGTCCTGATGGATTTGGATTTTTTGAGGTGGAGCATGTCCATCAGGTCCTGATTGGACATGGCCTTGTACGTCAGGCAGAGATCACCTCTGAGCAGGCGGTATGCTACTGAATAGAGCTGAAGTTTCTTTAGTCTGGCAGAATAAGACATATGTTGGAGACCCTTGATCCTTTTGGTGAGGTACTTTTGTGGTCTCTCCAGCTGTTGCAAATGCCAGGTGAGGTACATACCAAATGGGACATTGTACTCAATCATGGTTCTGATGAGGGAGGAATATAGGGGTACAATGACATCCTTGGATCTGGATGTGAATCCCTTCATGATGAGGTGTGCAAGGTAGAATGTTTTTCTAACCACTTTGGCAACGTGGGTGTCAAATGAGAGGTCGCTGTCTACTTGGGTCCCTAGGTCTCTGATTACTTTTTCCGTACTCAGTGGGTTGCTGTCTATGTGATAATTTGTGGGTACTTTGTTTTTTCCAAAAGGGATGACTATACATTTTTTGGCATTTAGTTTAAGGCCGTGACTACGGCACCAGTTGTCCTTTTCAGTGAGGCCTTTTTGTAGGATGTGTGTGTCTGCTGGTGTATCGACTATGGCACCTAGTTTGCAGGCATCTGCGAACTTTGTCAGCCACAGCCATCCCATGTTTGCTTTAACATCTGAGAAATTAATGCCGAACAAGAGGGGTCCCAGGACAGATCCTTGTGGGACACCACTTGTGACTGGCTTTGAGTCTGACATTGCTCCAGCGATTTTAACTTTATGGGTTCTGTCCTTTAGCCAGTTTGCAACCCATCTAGTGACATAAGGGTTTACTTTTAAGCTGTTTAGCTTATCTATGATGCCTGAGTGGGGTATTGTGTCGAAGGCCTTAGCCAAGTCCAGGTATGCTGTATGGACTGCTTTGCCCTCATCAATGGCTCTAGTGACTGTTTCGAAAAAGTCAACCAGGTTTAAAAGGCAGGATCTGCCCTTTACAAAGCTGAACTGGGTGGGGTCAAGTGTCTGTAGGTTCCCTATGTCTCTGTTTATGAGTTCCATAATGATTCTTTCCATAGCTTTGCAGACTAGGCTAGTTAAGCTTAGTTTCCAGGGTCTGTAGAGGCACCCCCCTTGTGGAGTGGGACCACTGTTGCTGTACGCCAGTGTTCAGGTACATATCCCAAAGTAAGGCTAAGGTTAAATAGCATTTTTATGTGTGCGTTTATCTCCTCTTGAGTTCACGTAACACGCACCCGGGATACCGTCAGGTCCCATTGATGCTGTGTTTTTGCTTTGTTTAGGGCGGTTCTCACTTGGACATCTGAGATGACAGGGAGATTACATTCAGCTGGGATAAGTATTTCTTCTTTTGGGGTGAAGGAGGGGAGAAATTTGCACTGAACCTGTCAGCCAGAATGTTAGCAATATCTGTGGGTTCAGTGTATTTTTTGTTGTTGTGAACCAACTCTGAGCATATCTGAGGGTTTCTGCCCAGGTTTCTAACATAGCTGAAGAAGGCTTTGTGGTTATCTTTAGTGTCCTTAGCGATTTTTCTCTCAAAGTTTGCCTTGGATGTTTTTATGAGAGAACGTAGTTTTCTGCTAATGTTGATCAGTGATGTCTTCCCTTCATGGGATTTCGCTCTGACGTGCAGTAGCTTCCTTCTTTTGTTATACAATTTGTTTATGGCTGAGGTCCACCAGACAGGACGCTTACATTTGGTGGAGAGGGACTTGGATTTGTTTGGGATTGCATGATCCATGCATTCTTGGAGATGTCCATAGAAAGCATTTGTGAAGGATTCGGCATTGTGGGATGTGGAATCCACTGGCACAGTGGGCTTAAAGGATACCATCTCAGTCTTAAGAAGAGTGAAGTCTGCTTTTGAGAAGTTTTTCACTGTGGTCTTTTGTGCTGGGGTGGAGGTGGGATATGTATATCCAGGGTGATTAGTTTGTGGTCAGATCTCACTAGTGAGGGGTATACTTCGGTGTGGAGCATTTTGTCCCCATGTTTGTGATGATCAGGTCTAGTATATTATCTCCCCTAGTGGGAGAGGTGACGAGTTGTTCCAGTGCATTTGAATTTATGAATTTCAGGAACCTTTGGGCTAGGGTATTAGGGCTAGAATAATGTACCCAATCTATGTTTGGGTAGTTGAAGTCTCCCAGTATGATGGTATTTTGTGATACATTCATATCCTCCAATGTCTTCAGGAAGGCTGAGTGGGGTTCTTGAGATTGGGAGGGTGGTCTGTAACATGCTACCAGTTGTATAGCAGTTTTGCCTATGGTTAGTTGCACCTGTATGGTCTCTGATGCTTCATGTGTTGCTACTAACCTGGAGGTGTGGGTGTCCTTTATGAATATGGACACTCCCCCTCCCTTTGTGGTTCGGCCTGGGTTTTGGGGTCGAAAAGCATGATACGAGGTATAGCCTGGTAGCACTGGGGTGCTCTCAGGAGCCTTGAACCAGGTTTCAGTTACTGCACAGACGTCGATGTTCTCCATGCTGAGGAGTGCATCAAGTGCCTGCATCTTGAGATTTAGACTTCTGGCATTGAGCAGCATTACCCTTAGTTTTTTCCATTTTGTTTTCTAAGGAGGTGGGTTTGTCTTTTGAGCCTTGCCTAAAAGGCACTATGGGGGTTGCAAGAACCTTAGCCAATATCCGGAAGCCCAGTGGTGACAGGTGTAAGCCATCCCTTGTGAAGCAGCGTGGCTTGTCCAACATATCATCCCAGGCAGACAGACATTGGATCCCCTTAGAATGACACCAGTACTTGAGCCAATTGTTAAAGCTGATCATCTTGTCTTTGTATTGTGGTATCATTCTTGGTGAGGGCAAGATGCTGCTCAGGGTCAGGGTCATACCAGCCTGGGCTACATAATCAGAGAGCTCCTCTATATCTCTTTTCATGTAGTCCAGGGAGGTACGGCTCAGGTCATTCACACCAGCATGGACAATGACGGAGTCATATTTGTACTTGCTTTGGAGTGACCTGAGTGCGTGTGTTATGTGGCGGATCCTAGCTCCCGATAGACAGCTCACAGTCACCTTCTCCTTGTTCAGCCTGGTCAGTGGGACATCAGTGTGTCTGACTATGGAGTCAACTATTACTAGTGTATCAGGCAAGGTGTTTGGCCTTAAGGGCTGCGATTGGTCGACACACTGATTTATTGAAGTATGTGTTGCATGTGTTTTGTTTTGAGGTGGTGGATTTTTGGATGTCTGCTTTGGGAGCCTCTGTTGTTTTGGCAAGTTTTTTATTAGAGCCTCCGAGTATGTCTTTGTGTTTTTATGTGTTTGGTTTGCAGTTGTGGTAGGTCTATGTGGGACTGGGATTGTTGTGTGTGTGGTTGCCATCTCCTCCTGTCTGGTCATGCCAGCCCTGAGTTGAGTGAGTTCAGCCTCCAGTTTGGCTATATAGTTGCATCTCTCACATGTATTTGTGTTTGTTGGGAGGAGGAGAGGGTTGTCTGTGTACATGAGACAATTGTAGCATTGTCTCAGGATACCCAGATTGACCAGCTGAACTGGAGACGACACCAGTAATCTACCACTCGACATGCTAGAACAGTATAAGGGAGTGGTATACCTTTAAGGGAAGTGGATATTCACAGGGGTAGTAAGTAGATGTAGTGCTTTACTTAGTACGAGAGTGCTTACTTAGTAGAGAAGTATTGAGAACAAGTGCTAGGCTTATAATACAGTGAGTAGTCTGGTTATACTAAGAGTAGAGCTTCCTTAAGGGAAAATTTGAAGAGCAGACTTAGCGGAGCCAGGAAAAGTTTAACCTTGTTTAACCGGCTGCACTATGCGCACAAGCGCACAAAGCCGTGCAAACGCGGATTTTAAACAGTGAACTACAAAAGAGCTAGAAATGGCCCAAAACAACCAATTACTACAGCTTCTTGTGCTGAGGTCAGTTCCCCCAAGGACAGGGAGGCTGATCAAGGCTCCCCACTCCCACTGGTGAGCAAAGAAACTTCCTTCTATCCAAGTAAGGTAATGGACAGCACAGGAACTACACCACAGCCCAGAATACAGCAATGCCTGTAAACTGGTCTAAACTAGTCGAGGAAGGCGGGAAAACAAGGATTATTTTTTGTTTTTTTTTTTTGGTAGAAACACACAGAAAATGCAGAAACAGTGATAAATTAGTTACACAGGCTAGCACACTTTAGTGGGCAGCCTCCACAGTTAAATTAAACAAACAAACAAGCAAACTTTCGATCAAATTCGACTAAAATGTAACTTTAAGTGCAGATTTTAAAATAATGCAGCAATCAGTTAAAAAACAGTTCAGGCTAGTTCAAGGTAAGCTACAGAAGCTATTCCAAGTGAAAATTAAACAAATAAACAAGCAAACTTTCGATCAAATTCGACTAAAATGTAACTTTAAGTGCAGATTTTAAAATAATGCAGCAATCAGTTAAAAACAGTTCAGGCTAGTTCAAGGTAAGCTACAGAAGCTATTCCAAGTGAAAAAAAAGCAAAGATACTTAAATCCAGAA
The DNA here is from genome assembly GCF_019279795.1 of Protopterus annectens. NCBI lineage: Eukaryota > Metazoa > Chordata > Ceratodontiformes > Protopteridae > Protopterus > Protopterus annectens. The sequence goes on from NC_056731.1 coordinate 853,382,234, forward strand.
GGTAGTCGCTTTTCTGAGTTCCCTGCTGCTGGGACCACTCTGTAAACCCACATGGAGCTTGTCTGAGCAGTATAGCCAGAAAAAAATGCCCAGAGGCGGATTTTAAACAGTGAACTACAAAAGAGCTAGAAATGGTCCAAAACAACCAATTACTACAGCTTCTTGTGCTGAGGTCACTTCCCCAAGGACAGGTAGGCTGCTCAAGGCTCCCTACTCCCACTGGTGAGCAAAGAAACTTCCTTCTATCCAAGTAAGGTAATGGACAACACAGGAACTACACCACAGCCCAGAATACAGCAATGCCTGTAAACTGGTCTAAACTAGTCGAGGAAGGTGGGAAAACAAGGATTATTTTTTTTTTTTTTTTGGTAGAAACACATAGAAAATGCAGAAACAGTGATAAATTAGTTACACAGGCTAGCACACTTTAGTGGGCAGCCTCCACAGTTAAATTAAACAAACAAACAAGCAAACTTTCGATCAAATTCGACTAAAATGTAACTTTAAGTGCAGATTTTAAAATAATGCAGCAATCAGTTAAAAAACAGTTCAGGCTAGTTCAAGGTAAGCTACAGAAGTTATTCCAAGTGAAAAAAAAGCAAAGATACTTAAATCCAGAAGGTAGTCGCTTTTCTGAGTTCCCTGCTGCTAGGACCACTCTGTAAACCCACGTGGAGCTTGTCTGAGCAGTATCACCCCTTTCCCTTAGAATTATAGATTTCTGCTTGTGCTATGTATAGGAGCCTTAACTGTCTTCTTCTCTTTCGGCTGTTCCCATTAGGGGTCGCCACAGCAGATCATCTGTTTCCATTTCTTCCTGTCCTCTGCATCTTGCTCTGTCACACCAACCACCTGCATGTCCTCTCTCACCACATCCATAAACCTAATCTTAGGCCTTCCTCTTTTCCTCTTACCTGGCAGCTCCATCCTTAGCATCCTTTTCCCAATATACCCAGCATCCCTCCTCAGCACATGTCCAAACCAATGCAATCTCGCCTCTCTGGCTTTGTCTCCAAACCGTCCAACCTGAGCTGACCCTCTAATATACTGATACCTAATACTGTCCATCCTCATCGCACCCAGAGCAAATCTTAACATCTTTAACTCTGTGATGTCCAGCTCTGACTCTTGCCTTTTTGTCAATGCCACCGTCTCCAACCCATATAACATAGCTGGTCTCACTACCGTCTTGTAGACCTTCTCTTTCACTCTTACTGGTACCAGTCTGTCACAAATCACTCCTGACACTCTTCTCCACCCATTCCACCCTGCCTGTACTTGGAGCCTTAACAGTGTAGCTCTGAAATACCGCTTCGAATCGGGTAATCCCAATCTGCCCTGTTCATCTGGAAGAATCAGATTTTACCACTTGACTCTTGTCGTCTTCCCCTCCCAGATAAAATCTTTTAGCTCTTTATTAATTGCTATCCACAACTTTTCCTCTTGTTGCTAAAATTATGCCTGACCTGTGTATAAAACTAAAGAGACTAAACACATTTTAACTGCTTGTATCTTGCGATCCATATCCACAAAACAGAGCTTCCAATTTCTCAATTTTTGTATTATCTTTTGTTTGGTCTCTTCCTACATATCCTTAGCTGCTACAACAGAATCATTTTAAATCCATATTTCTAGTACTTCATTTTATCATGTCACCATAAATATGGATATTGCTGAACCAAGTCATGTCTGGGTACATAGTTTTCAGCTATTGCCTTTGTTTTAGCTTCATTAATTTTATATCCCAAAAAGACTTGAAACTGTCTCAAAATGTTCTACAACACCAAAATATCCTTTTCTGGTTTTATCAGGTGTAAAATAACATCATCTGCAAATAATGACAGCTTTTCTTGACTACTATACCAATTTTATTCCTGAATTTCTGAGTCCCTTACTTTTCTGTCCAATGGTTCTAAATATAATGCAAATAACAAAGGAAAAAGAGGACACCCCTGCCTGGCTCCACTGCTTAAACAGAAATTATCAGAAAGGAAAGCATCCACTTTAATTTTTTCTTCTGATCCCTCATATATCCTCCTAATCAACCTTATAATTTTGTCAGGGAATGCAAATAATTCTATTGCCCTGCTCATAAAATCACAGTTTTTCTCTGTTGAATGCTTTCTCTGCATCAAGATTCACCAACAACAGTGGTATTTTCTTACATTCTGCTTCCCTCTGGGTCATCATGGTTTTGTTAATGTTGTCAAATGTTTGTCTTCCCTCCACAAAATCGCATTGATCTATCTCTATCAATTTTGGGGCATTACGTTTGCCATTCTTTTAGGCATTATAGACATAAACACTTTATAATAATTCTCTATATTAATTGGATTATTAATTGTGCTTTTGGAGGGAATGTTATTGATTAATTGGCATTTGGGGAGTATGTATATAAGGATGCTCTGTTTTTTATTGTAACTATGTCTGATGAAGCAATTTGTTTGACCACAAAAGCTCTTACGTTTGGTTCTATTTTGCAATAAAAGACGTTTTACATCAGTTGCTGTCAGCGTTTACCTTCCAGGTTGAGATTTATCATTTTGATTACTTTATAATCATGGTTTAAATTGAAATGGGACTATATGGAGCTGGATCTGATGGGTCTTTACCATCTTTAGGTATTACAGCTACCACCACTTTCTTCCTGGATGTTGGTACTTCTCCTCTTCTTTAAATACTGTTGAACAAAACCTTACAGATCTTTATCATATTTTTCCCTCCTAGCTTCCAAACTTCAACAGGAATACCATCTATTACTGGGGATTTTCCTAGATATTGGTTATATATCACCATTTTTATCTCATCTCTTCCTATCCTAACTGTTAGTAATTAAGTCTCATTCACCTCTAACCTTTGCATATTTAATCCTTCTTTAAATATGCCAAGCTAATAAAAATAAATATAATAATTGTATTATATCAGTACCCTTATTTATGTCTTTTTAGCCCTCTCTTGTGTTATAATTAATCCCCCCTCCTTTTTGTTTTTAGCCCTTAGCAGAACCCTCTCTATGATTCACCTAGACACTGCAAAGAAACACTAATCTTGTGGACATCCTCCCTTTATTTGGCCATCAACCCTGCTGCTATCCATAAGCTCCAAAAGACCACTTAAGCATGTGTTCCAGCAAATGACTTATTTCACAGGAATCCATGACTATTTGTAAAGTCCATTACTTTTGCCTAATTGTAACTGTACTAGCTAGTGAACAGATGCGAATAAACTGCATTACTTATTTGTTCCTGACAACAAGACGCTAGCAGCTCCAACCTCCCTATATTCTCTCTTGTTCTCCTCTTCCTCACTCCTCACCCTTTACTCCTTGATCTTGATCCTCCCTTGCCTTGCACATTCCTCTGACTTTTTCTCTTTTCCAAACTAGACTCCCTCATATAGTCTTTGCCTTCCTGCTATTCTACTCTCTGCATAACCTGTGCCTCCCTCCAAAGCCTCTATGTTTGGCATCTTCCACTCCACTGCTAGAGACTTTCTCTCTTTCCACTTTTTCACTAACTGTTAGCCATAGACCTTTGAGCTCTCTCCTGTTTCCATAAAGCATTCCTGCCTTGATCTCTCCCTCTGCTAACTCTACTGTTTGCTTTCCAGTATCTCCTCCATCCTCCTCTTCCCAGCCAGTAGCAATATCTCTCTTACTGATTGTTTTTTTGGTCTTTCTGGTCCCGGGTGTTAGCCTCACTCCATTTGTCCTTGCTACGCTCGGGCTCTCTTCGCTCCCCTACCCTACCCCATTCCCACCCCATTACAATTTCCTGTATACCATCCTGTCCCTCCCTTTCCCCCCTAAACATCCAATAGCTGTTAACTTCCTGTCTTAGCTCTGAAAACTGTGTACCCACCCTCCCTTCCTTTCCCCTGTAACCTGACACAACCCTTTCTATACATCACTCCTTACCCTAAACTACTTCTGTAATCGAACCCTATCATATTATCCCACCCCAATATAAAAATGAAAGATCTTATTATTTCCATCCCATTCCTATTTTTCTTCTCAATCCAAACCTCTTATCACTTCCATCACCTCTATCTAACACTACATTCAACAATCACCCACAACTCTGCAAACTTCACAACATCCTCCTTCTGCTACATTTCTCCTGCCTTATTTAACCTCCCTAGCATATGTATACACAAACTACCCCACTTGCACACAATGCTTCCTAACTCTAAATCTAAAACCAAACTCTACAAACTACATTCAGACTTCCCTTTACTCTCACTACCCACTACTAGCACACTTTTATCAGGAGATATACACCCCAACCCTGGCCCAAACTCCCCCCCTCCCAGCCACCCACATCCCTCATCCTCCAACCCCCTCCTTCACCAAATAATTTTCAACCTCTCCTGCCCACTACAACTGGATCATCCCCCTCCAAACACCTTGCCATATACTCCCTAAATATTCAAAGCGTATCAAATAAAATCACTGAATTCCATGCCTGGATAACCCATACAACCCCTCACATCCTCACACTATCTGAAACCTGGCTTAAACCACACATCCCCAATAATGAAATTCTCCCACCAGGCTATAACATATATCGCTCAGCTAGATACCCAAAAAAAGGTGGTGGAGTCACCATCCTCCATTCCAACAGCCTCAATCTATCACCACTCCCCACAACAGTCCCCAACTTCCACCCAGCAGAACTTATAATACTCAACTGTCACCTCAACCCTCACAAGAAATAGCTATTGCTTCCATCTATATCCCCCCTGGAAACAATGTAAACACTCTTGAAAACAGGTTTATATTACATTATTGAATACTCATGTATTCGAAAACGTAATAGTCGACCCTTAAATGTTGAAAACATCAAACATCGAACATTTCAATGGAGATCTCCGTACAGTGTGGAAATGGAAGTTTTCCATTGTCTGCACTATATGGAGATCACGGGGTTGGTATATTTAAGTAGCGGGGGTGTGGGTTTAAATGGTCTGCTTTGGTGAGTTTTTGTATTTTTTTTAGTTGTTCGACGTTTGACGATTTCGACATTTAGGGGTCGACTATTACGTTTTGGAATACATGAGTATTCGATAATGTAATATAGACCCCTTGAAAACATACTGTCCTGGTTTTCCCATAACATAACTTATGAGACCCTCATCTTGGGAGATGTCAACTTAGACTGGTCCAAACTGAAAACTGACTCTCCCCAAAGTAGTATTAACTTACATGGCTTCCATCAACTCATATCCTCCCCCACCTGACTCCATAGAAATACATCTTCTAGCTCCATAATAGACTGGATACTTACCAACTTCCCCAACCTTACCACAACCCTACTACTCTGCCAGACCAACTTAGTGATCACCTCCCCACCTCTGTCCTCAGATTCAGCACCCAACCCCCCAAACCTCATCTATATCGGGACTGCCACACACTCACCAATTTTAATCTAATGCAATTCAACTCAAATCTATCTTCCATTGACTGGTCCTTCCTAAAAAATATCCCACTAGATGATACAGTTAGCAGTTTTAATAACATCTTCCTGAATACCCTTAACTGCCTTGCTCCTTCTAGAAGGATTAGAATAAAATCCAATCATGCCCCATGGCTCTCCAAACAAACTAATTCCCTCATGCTCAACAGAGATAAAGCCTGGAAAGCCTAGACCAAAACCAAAGAATTATCCCTCCTTCACCACTATAAGCATCTCAGAAACCTTACTAAGAAACAAGCCAATGCAGATAAAAAGTCCTTCTACAACTCTGGCCAACTTACATACAAATCAAACCCTCAGAAATTCTGGACTACAGTTAACAGAATTCTGTCCCCAGGCTGTCCCTCAACACCCAGCCCTTTCCCCAACACAAGCCCTCTAGACACAGCTACCCTTCTTAACAATCACTTTATCAATACTATTGAGTCATTCATCCCATCAAACTGTAAAACTACTCCCCTGTCTACCCCATCCAACCTACCTGACAATCCTCCTTTCTCTCTGTATCCTGTCTCCACCTCCTATATAAGATTTCTTCTTTATAAACTCAAACCCTGCTCTTCCTCCACAGATAATCTAACTCCTACCTTCCTCAAACTAGCTGCAGACGCCATAGCCTATCCAGTGACCATATTAATCAACAGATCTATACAAGAATCCACTGTCCCCACTCTCTGGAAATCCTTTTTCACCATTCCTCTACACAAAGGTGATAATTCTACTGACCCTTCTAACTACCGACCCATAGCCATCCTATCCCCCCTCTCAAAGATTCCTGAAAAATGTGTCCACTTTCAGCTACTCAACTACTTGCTCCAACATAATCTCCACACCCCCATCCAACATGTTTTTCGTCCCCACCACAGCACAACTACTGCCCTACTATCCTTTACCCATACCATTGCTGAGGCCCTGGACAAAAATAAACTCCTATCCTGTCTCTTCCTTGACCTATCAAAAGCCTTTGATACAGTCTCACATCCCCTACTACTATCTAAACTTGCTAATCTTAACCTATCTACCTCCTCCCTCACCTGATTCTCTAGCTACTTAACTTGTAGGAAACAATCAGTAAGATGGCTCTCTTCCACTTCTCCTTTTATACCTGTCCCAACAGGAGTTCCCCAGGGCTCCATCTTGGGACCCCTCCTCTTTAACATCTTTACTAATGACCTCCACACATATTGTAAACAATCATCCCTCATCCAATATGCTCACAATTCTACCCTCATCTGTATCTCTGACAGCATCTCCGAACTTCATACTCATATCCAACAGACCTTCCTCTCTACTGAACAGTGGCTAACCACTAACCTACTGATCCTCAACCCCAAAAAGACCAAACTGTTACTTTTTCTTCCCCACTTTCTCTCTTACCACAAATCCACCTTTACTATCACTTCCTCAAATAACACTACTATCAAACCTGAAACTCAAACTAAACTAAAGGAGTCATCATCGATGATGAACTGAAGTTTAATAGACACTTACTACACAGTATAAAAAAGACTCACCAGGAACTGGGTCTTCTATATCGAAACAAAAGATATCTATCACCCAATGCTAGACTGTTCCTTGCCCAAGCTTTTCTCCTTCCCTCCCTTGTTTTATGCTGCCCCTATATTTACCCATATCCAAACATCTACCTTTAACAAACTCCAACAAACTTACCATTTTTTTTCACTGATCCTGATATAGTCACTACCTACCGGGTGATAAAAGAACCCTATCCAAATTCCAGTGGACTCATCTACCTGCCTCTTATTCTCTGCACCCTCTATCAAGGAGGAAAGTATGTTATGGACTAAGTCCCACTTGTAAACAGACCTCTGTCTACTATTTGGCACCCTTATCCTATCCATTATTTACTGCCTCTCTCTCTGTTTTAACTCTGTAATTTCACTATATTTCTTAAGTTCTTGACCTGCTCCTCTTCTTACACACCTTGTACTTAAACAGTATTTACCCTCCTGTATCTTATTTTCGTTAGACTCCTGTATTATCTCAGACCTTTCCCACTCATGTCCTACCTTACTAACCTTTAGCTACCTGCATTGCTGATAGTTTCTCCTCTAGCTTCTCCTTCAATTGTCTTTTTCTATTGAGCTCTCATCTTGACATTGCCATTGTGCTTCTCTTTATTCCCTGTCCAGTCCTAAAAATGGAGAACATCGATATCTGTGCAGTGACTGAGACCTGGTTTAAAGCTCCAAAGAGCACCCCTGCAATACCAGGCTACAATTCTTACCACACTTTTTGGCCACAAAACCAAGACCGAAACACAAAAGGTGGAGGAGTGTCCATATTCACCAAGGATATTCACACCTCCAGGCTAGTTGCCCAACACAATGCATCTGAAATTCTCCAGGTGCAACTAACACTACGCAAGACTGCAATCCAAATTGTAGCTTGCTACAGATCCCCCACCGTACCCCAAGATTCTCACTACACCTTCCTAAACATACTGGAAAATAATAAGATACAACCAAACACCCTAATACTGGGTGATTTCAACTACCCTGCCATTAATTGGGAAATACTCGGGTACCAACTCCTTTTCCCAACGGTTCTTGGAATTCATAAATTCCAATGCCCTGGATCAACTAATCCATTGTCCCACCAGGGGCTCCAATATCCTACACCTGGTCATTACCAACATGGGAAATAGATGCTCCACACCAGTGGTCACCCCCTAATTGGTCAGGTCTGACCATAAGCAAATCACCCTTGACATCCACATCCCACTCCCACCCCCCTGTAAGGAAACCTCCTTAAAAAACTTCTCCAAAGCCAGCTTCATGCTACCGAAGTCAGAAGTGACAAACTTCACAGCACCCATGCAGACAGGATCTGGAAGTTCAACTGCAGAATCCTACACTAAGGCACTGTACGAGCACATCCACTCGTGCATGAATCGTGCCATCCCAAATAGAACCAAGATGCTCTTCTCCAAAAAAAGGAAGCCAATATGGTGGTCCCCTGCTATAAACAAACTATACAACAAAAGGAAGAAACTGTTGCAGAAAAGAGGAAAATCCCAGGATGCAAAACACTCCCTCAACAGCCTCAGTAAGAAGCTGAGATCCCTTATAAAATCTTCAAAAGCTAGTTACGAAAATAAAATTGCCAAAGATTCCAAAGACAACCACAAGGCATTCTATAGTTATGTCAAGAATATATATGGCAATGCTCAGATCTGCTCTGAGCTACAACAGAATGGCATTAAATATACTGATCCCAAGGATATTGCCAATATCCTGGCAGATTGATTTAGTGCCAACTTCATCCCTCTCTCACCCTCTAAAGGGCCCATCTCAATAACAAAAGATTGCCAAATTCCGATAATCACAGCCACACAGAAACAGCACTCTCCAAAGCTAAGACTACAGCATCCATGGGACCAGATGACATCCAGGGCTGTGTACTACATGAACTACAAAATGAACTGGCACCCCACCTAAGTGTCATGTTTAATCATAGCCTCACCTCAGGCTTCGTGCCCACTGAGTGGCGCACAGCTACAGTTATCCCGCTCCACAAGGGAGGATCCACCTTAGATCCCGGGAACTACCATCCCATCAGCCTGACAAGCCTGATCTGCAAGGGCATGGAACGCGTTATCATGGAACTTATAAACAAAGACATTGGCAACCTTCAAACACTGGACCCCACCCAGTTTGGGTTTGTGAAGGGCCGATCTTGTCTCCTGAATCTAATTGACTTCTTCAAATTGGTCTCCAGAGCTGTGGACGAGGGTAAGGAGGTCCACACAGCCTATCTGGACCTTGCCAAGGCCTTCAACACCATCCTCCACTCTGGAATCATAGATAAACTTACTAAGCTGGGCATAAATCCCTACATCACTCGATGGGTTGCCAACTGGCTTACTGACAGAACCCAGACTGTAAAAGTAGCCGACTCCAAATCCAGCTCCAGACAAGTGACAAGTGGAGTACCTCAGGGTTCAGTCCTGGGATCACTCTTGTTTGGCATCTACTTCTCTGAAGTACAGACCAACACTAAGGGACTCCGGCTAACAAAGTTTGCAGATGACTGCAAACTGGGAGCCATTATTGAATCCTCAAAGGATGTGGATATTCTACAAAAGGGCCTTACAGAAACAGATGCCTGGTGCCAGAGCCATGGGCTCAAGCACAATGCCAAGAAATGTATAGTTATCCCCTTTGGAAAAAAACATGTACCCATGAACTACCACATAAGTGGCAGGACACTAAACATCGAAAGTGTGATGAGAGACTTAGGGACACAAGTGGACAGTGGTCTCACTTTCGATAACCACATCGCCACAACAGTCAGGAAATCCTTCTATGTGGCACACCTCATCACTAAGGGCTTTTCATCCAGAAAATAAGAGGTCATTGTCCCACTGTACTCATTCCTCATTAGACCCATTATAGAGTATAATGTCCCATTTGGTATGTACCTCACAAGACATCTGCAACAACTGGAAAGGCCACAGAAATACCTCACTAAAAGAATCACAGGCCTAAAGCAGATGCCATATGCCGACTGTCTAAAAACACTCCAGCTATACTCTGTGGCATATCATCTACTCAGAGGTGATCTCTGCTTAACATACAAGGCCATGTCAAACCCTGAGCTATTGGACATGCTCCACTTAAAGAAATCCTAATCCCTCAGAGCCACATGCTCCAGGGATCTAAACTTTATCATCACAATGAACAAAACATGCTGGAGGGATAGGTTCCTGACCCAGAGACTCCCCATACTCTGGAATAGACTGCCCATGCATCACACAGAGTGCCTCATTGGCCCTCTTCAAAAGGAACCTTGATGATTGGATGGGAGATAGGAAATTCACCCCGGGGATCATGCCAGTCCCCCTGCTAGACAGGGGCCCAGAGAAGTAAATATTGTGGGAAGAAATTTCCAGGGAATTGTTATGGATAGGCTTGCATAGGCCTTAGGGCCGATAGCCTAGTACCAACCTATGAACCTATTTCTCCTGCCTTACTTTCCTTCTGTACCTCCGGTTTTTGGGATAGCCAATAACCTCTCCAGGAGTGACTTGTCACTGGCCCCGCCCAGCTGCATCTGTTGCACACCTTTCTCCCTTTCCTTACTGCCTCTAGTCCTCTGGAACGTTATCTATACCCCTTGTCCTGTGAGGTGCCATCTTTCGTTATTTCACTTTTGAAAGTCCCTGGCTGCTGTCTGCTCTTGCCCCAGTGTCTTTGCCACTGGTAAGTAGAGTCAGTGGTGTCATTATCTGGTATACTATAGATGTATGCATTGTGAATTGAATGCTCGTCTAATTGTTGCAGTGTTTATTGTGGACTGAATGTTTTAGTCATATAACACTCTGCTACTGCTTATGTGTTTGTAGATAAAAGGGTTGTTCTCTTGCTCTGCCACGGTTATAAATACTTTGCCTTTTTGTTCCTGTTTCTTTTATGATAAAACGTTAAAGGATATAAGGTGGATGACAGGTTTCCTCTCACTCTGCCACTGTTAAAACTACTGTATCTTGTTGTTCCTGTTTCTTCAAAGGAAGTAACGGTTATCGTTTATGCGACCCACGTGTAGCCTTAAGTAGAAGCTATCTCTTAGCCCTGTGTCCTCTAACCTGATTGTTGTACCTGGGTCTACTTGCCTTATGCTGTAACTGTTTTGGTAACTCTGTGTCCATTCACCTAGCGTGTTTGTTTATACTTAGGCCAGCTTGTTAGATGAACTACGGAGGTGATAACCTGGGTGCCTAGTAGTAGTAGTTGTCTCTCCTTCTGTAAATAGTACGAGAACACTTGTTTCTGCATTTTATGACTGATAAGTCTGTGGATTGTCCTACTCCATGTTATTAGTGTGATTGTAGCCTACATGGCTATTGGAAACTGCACCAGCCACATGGAGCTAGTCTGAGCATTCTGTTGGGTTTTACTCTATTTACAGCCTTGTAAGTGAACACTTGTTCCTGCATTTATATGACTGAAATGACGATGAATTGTCCAATTTCAAGTGTTTAGTGCTTTTCTAGCCGAAATGGCTATTTGCAACTATGCCACACATGTGGAGCTAATCTGAGCACAATGGAAATCCCTATTATCTGTTCACAGCCTGGTACGGCTAGATGTAAAAGTACCACACATGTGAAGTTAGACTGAGTGTGCTGTGGACGTTTATTTTTACCTGTTTACAGCTTGGAACGGCTGTTTGTAGTTGTACCACCATTGTAATTCTAGTTTGAACATGCCTAAGCTTATATCTCTCCTTTATCTGTTTACTTTAAGTGAAATATTAATCACTATATACCTCACTTTCACATTCAAAGATAAGTAACTACCTGCTCCTTACTATATCTGGTAAGTGTATTTTTAGGACCTGACATACGACAATGTGGCTCTAATTTAAGCAGCCTCCAGTGAGTGCTGTTCTTAACATCATTACAGATAATCATGCTGCTCCGCAAGCTAGACATATATCCCTAGTGAGTGGGGACTCTCATGTTAAATGCTTAGCTTGTATTAATGGGCTATTAGTGGGTTATAATGCACCCTATCTTGGCTTAAGAAGATGGTGTTTCCCTTCTGGCCTTTACATTAAGGTTAGATTCTGGGCCTCCTGGGTTTGAGATGATGGTGTTTCCCTTCTGGCCTTTATATTAAGGTTTGATTCTGGCCTTGCCCCCAGCTTTCATCCTACCTCTTTCTAGGGATTTTTAGTCTGGACTTCAGCAAGTCAACTATTATTTGATAAAAGGAAAGACAATCCATGGTACCTTAGCATTTTATGTTTACAGTATTACTTATAGCCTATGTCTGAACTGCTTTAATATTGACCTTATTTACTGAATTTTAGTTCTATTGCACCTAGCTTGAATGCTATTCCTATTGATTTGTTAGAGACATGTTTAGAATGCCTATAAGAATTGCATTTAACTTCATCATTAACTGTGTCTGTATATAATGTTTTATTTTATTACTGCTAGCTTATACTGCCTATAAACCTGCTGAATGTTAACTCTGTTCTCTCCTCTACATTTGTCTCCCTGTCTCCCCAAAGTACCCAGCTCAACATTGTCCTAATCCTGATATAGTCACTACCTACCGGGTGATAAAAGAAACCTATCTAAATTCCAGTGGACTCATCTACCTGCCTCTTATTCTCTGCACCCTCTATCAAGGAAGGAAGAAAGTATGTTATAGACTATGTCCCACTTGTAAAGCAGACCTCTGTCTACTATTTGCATGAGGGCTCCAAAGTTCGCTATGTGCCTGAGCAGCCAGTAGCCTTTACCCCTCCCTTCTATCTACCCAACAGCCAACACACCTCTTCCACTTACAATAACCTTCTCTTACTAGATATCTCATCTTCCACAGTTCTACACCAGTTAGCTCCCTTCACGCACTTACCTACAATACTAGATTTGCCCACTAGGTGGCACCCTTATCCTATCCATTATTTACTGCCTCTGTCTCTGTTTTGCCTCTGTAATTTCACTATATTTCTTAAGTTCTTGACCTGCTCCTCTTTTTACTCACCTTGCGCTTAAACAGTATTTACCCTCCTGTATCTTATTTTCGTTAGACTCCTGTATTATCTCAGACCTTTCCCACTCATGTCCTACCTTACTAACCTTTAGCTACCTGCATTGCTGATAGTTTCTTCTCTAGCTTCTCCTTCAATTGTCTCTACCCGCTCCATTCGCCCTGCGGGCTCACTCCGCTCCCTACCCTACCCCCAAATTCCACTCATCCCCAGAGGTCCTACTCTTATATTTATCAAACCACACCCCTTCTCCATTCCACCAATCACAATCACATTTCCATTAAACAATCTTCTCTATTTTCCCTCCTTTTTTCTACCACTTCCTATCTCTCCCACTACACCCTTTTGCCTTTTCCTCTCCACACCTACTTTACTTCTTTGCCTATAGCAAGAACTTAATATCTAACCTTGCAATGTATAAACTCTCCACCCTAGTCCTCTTACAGAGGTTATTCATACTCACACTTCTACCTGCTTTAACTTTAGCATACCTGTAACCTCTTATGAACACCCAGTATATTCACACTTTCTCTACCCTACTAAACAATCTACCTCTTCTTCTCTAGCCTTTCACACTGACCATGTCAACATTACTTCCACACCCAGCTATCTACTACCTAAATACCATAGGACAGCCCACATTAGATATGACTTCCCCAATTCCAGAATATATCCATTTCTTCTCAGTAAATATACTAATACTAGATATCTAACACTACTCCTCTCCCTAAAGGATGGATATATTCACCCAAGAACTGGCCCAAACACCTCCGCTACTACTCAACTCTTCAACCCAAACCCCTCTGCCATCCACCTACTTAAAAAATATCCAACTCACTCTTAATAGCTCACCTCAACACACGTAGCATTAATAACAAAATAACACAACTCCATGCTCTCTTGGAACTCTACTCCTTTGATATTATTTGTCTAACAAAAACGTGGCTAAAACCTGTAACTAAAGACAACGAAGTTATCCCATCTGGTTACAACATCTTACGTCTTGATCGTGTAGCCAAGAAAGGTGGTGGAGTAGCTGTCCTATTCAAATCTGATTTTCAAATAACCACCTTCAACCATAAACCACCTCAGGACTCTAATGCTGAAATTCTTATCACCAAGCTTCAGCTAAACTCAGTCAAATCTATCTATATTATCTGCATCTATGTTCCTCCAGACAATAACATTACTACCATTGAAAACATCCTTTGTTGGTTATCTCAAAACCTTCCCCAAGAAACCATAATCCTAGGTGATTTTATCATTGATTGGAAATGTTGTAGCAACAACTACCCTACTAGCCATATTAATCTCTATGGGTTTACTCAAACTGTTACCTCCCCCACTAGAAATAACAAGACTAATAAGAAAGAAAGTACCTTATATTGGATACTCATCAATAATCAACCCCAGACTTAGGAAGCTGGAACCCTACCTGACGATATAAGTGACCACTCACTAACCTACATTATCAAGCTCAAAACCAATCCACCCGTACAACCCATATTTAGGACAATTAGAACCAAGAAACACTTCAACTTGGATCTATTCCAAAGTGAACTAAGAGCATGTAATAGGTCCACCTTAAAACACCTTTCTCTAGATGAAGCTGTTGATTACTTTAATGCTAATTTCCTAGCCATACTCAACCACCATGCTCCTACCTGCTCTATTAGGATAAGAACTAAATCTGCTCCTTGGCTTTCTAAGGAAACTAAGCAAAAAATCCATCTCAGAAATAAATACTGGAATAAATCACGCTTAACGAAAAACCCTGTTGATCACCAAAACTACAAACAACTGAGAAATTAAACAAAAAAAAGCTATACTGTCTGATAAACAAAACTATTACCTACAATCTCAGCAGACCCACCATAATAAACCACAAAAGTTCTGGGCAAGTATTAATCAATTATATCCCGGTCAATCTATCACTCCTAACCCACAAGGCACTGACAAGGAGAAGCCCAAGCAAACTGCTAATGCCTTTAAGACCTTTTTCATCAAAGCAATTCAAACTCTTGCCAGTCAGCTCTCTATTCAAAATGTAACTATATCTAATTCTGACTCTAACCCATCACCTCCATTTCTCTTCCAACCTGTCCCAACAGCATATATTCTCTCCCTTATCCAAAAACTCAAACCATGCACTCCTTCTGCTGACCTACTACCCGCAGAATACTTACAGTTAGCAGCCAAATCCATTGCTTACCCTATCTCCATTCTCATCAATAGAACCATCACTGAAGGACATATCCCTAAACTTTGGAAAGTCTCCCATATTATTCCCCTTCATAAGAGTGGAAATTCCATTGAACTTTCCAGCTATCGTCCCATAGCCCTACTTTCTCCCTTATCAAAGATTATGGAAAGATGCATCCACAGACAACTGCTAGACCACCTTCTCCAAAATAACCTGCTTTCCAACTCCCAACATGGTTTCAAACCCTCCCATAGCACTACTACTGCCCTCCTTTCCTTTATGGACAGCATCAACAAAAACCGTAACCTTAACATGCTTTCCTCTGCACTGTTCATAGACCTGTCCAAGGCTTTTGACATGGTAAATCACCATATACTCATAAATATTCTCAAATCTCTGTCACTTGACATACTAGCTATAAAATGGTTCCAGTCCTACTTAAATAACAGACATCAAGCTGTGCTCTGGAACACCATTCTTTCTACCCATCTCCCTGTCAATATTGGTGCCCCTCAAGGGTCCATACTGGGCCCTTTCCTGTTTCTATATTCATCAATGACCTTCACCAAGTAGTTCCCCAAGCTACATGTATATAATACGCTGATGATTCTACACTTATATGCTCAGCCACATCTGTATCTAAACTTCACTCCCTTATACAAGACTTATTTAACTCAGTAGAACTATGGTTTACAAAACGCTGCCTCATACTAAACCCCCAAAAAACTAAACTTCTCCTTTTTACACCTACCAATAAATCTCCCCCAATAGACTTCACTGTAACATCCAATAATGGTACTCTTATATCCCAAGATCTTACTACCAAACTGCTAGGTATCACCATAGACAACAACCTTAACTTTGACACCCATATCAACAACACTTAGAAAACTATTAATAAAAAAAGGCTCTCTTTACAGGATCAAACCCTTCCTCACTCCTGCAACTAGAATAACTATTGCTCACACCCATCTAATCTCTACCCTTCTTTATGCCTCACCCATATTTACTAATCTGTCAAAAAATAACCTTAAGAAAGTAGAACATTTCTACAATAACATAGCCAGGTTTGCCACAGGTAACCCTTTCAGAACCCACCACTGTATTAATCTAAAGCATCTAGGGTGGCTTGAATTACAGCAGCAGCTGAAATTTAATCAACTGGCCATAGCCCATAAAATACTGTATCAACCTGCCAAGACACCCATCCTATCTACCCTTATTCACCCCTACTATAACCTGAAGTCCCTAAGATCTTCACAAAAACTTCTTGTAAATATCAATAAATCAAACAATAGGGCTGGAGACTCTCTCTTCTCTAATACTGTTGGAAAAACCTGGAACCTGCTTCCCTCCAAACTTTCCACACTTCCTTCTATAACTCTGTTTAAAAATAAACTTAAGCTCTTCCTCAAAACACAAGCTCTTCCTCAAAACATATTGGATGTGCCCCTGTACTAGACCTGACTGACCAACTAGGTCTTGTTACTTGATTCAACCTTACCTTCTCGTCTCTGCAATAATTTCATCTTAACAACTACTGATCTACTTCTCCATCATAGTCTTACTTATTACTGTATTCTCAAAAAAGTGACATGTTTTACTACTAGATGTATTACTTAACTGCTACTTCTTCTTACTTTCTTTTTATCTTCCTTTCTTATCTATATTTATACTGTACATTTCAGCTATTATTCTTTCTGTATGTTTAATTGTAACTGCATTAGTATTTGTACTAAGTCTAGTCGAATATTTAGCATTTTTATACTTTATTAATGTGTGACCGCTTACATTTTTTTTCCTGTACTGTGAATGTATTTGCATTATAAATATGTACTTTTGTAGATATGATATTAATTTGAATTGTTTGGAGCTTATCTCCCCGGGCCTCTACTGAGAATAGACATATATCCAGCTAGACTAGCCTGGTCAACAAATGTAAAATAAATAAAATAAATAAATAAAATAAGATAGCTAGATTTGTCACAAACTCTCCATATAATGCACCCCACTGCTTATCTCTTAACTCCCTACACTGGCTCGAATTCCCCCACTTATTGCAGCTATCTCAACTTCAAATGCTACACTCCCTTCTCTACAAACCTTCATTCTGCCCTGCCCTCTCTTCTCTCATCTCAATCTATTCTCCTCCTTGTACTCTTCGTAACTCTGACTAACTACTACTACAAACCTACCAACTCAAAAAAACTATCGGCAAATACCTCTACAAATTCTCCATTGCCCAAGCCTGGAACAAACTTCCCAGGGACAATTGTTCCATCATTCACCCATCCCATTTCAAAGAAAAACTCAAGGCTCACCTACTAAAATCTAAAATCTGTCCATGCCAAGCCCCAACCTGATAACTTTCCCCATCCCCTATGTTATTACCCCCCCCCCTTTTTTTTCAACTGATTTGACCAAATCATGCCAGTTTTTTTTTCTCCCCAAATCTCTGATACCTACACTGATGAAACAAACCAGTAATGTAAATATGTAAATATGTAATTACACTGCTACCCTGTAATATAATACAGGTATATTGCCTTTTAAATTTCTTCTTTTGATTTGTCTAACATATCTGTTAAATCAGTTTTGTTCATATTCAACACTGTATAACTTTTCTTTAAGTATTATCATCTGTTAGTGTAAACTGTGCTTGTAAAATACCTACTTAGTGATTGTATAACTTCTATTGTAAATTGCTGTGTTTCATGGAGCTTTTCTCCTTGGGTCTCCACTAAAAATGAGTCCCAAGCCCAGTTGGATTAACCCTGTTAACAAATGTCAATAAATAAATAAATAAATAAAATGAATAAACATTTCCATTTGTACCTTTTCTTGATTTCCATAGTTCTCTGCTTTATATAGATTTTTATAAAATTTCTGAAATATTTCTAGTACCTCTACAGGATCTCTTGTTATCTTCCTTTTTACGGGTTCCCTAAACTTGATGACAACCCTTTTTACTTTCTGTTGCCTGAGTCATTGTGCTAAAAATGTTTGTGCTCTGTTGTTATTATCAAAAACAGTTGCTTAACAGCAGTTTTTCTAAACTCATGCATATTATCGAGGTAGTCTCTTATTTTCTGTTTAGCTTTCTGAAATTGCTCCTCTTCTTTTTCTATTAGATTTCCCCTGTTCTGCAATACTTTAACCTTTGTCGGTCCCTCTAAATAATTCCTGTTACTTCTTAAGCATATTTCTCTTTTATTTCCACTCTACTTTCAAACTCCAGTTTAATTTTATCCTACTCCCAAGCTATATTTTCAGAAGAAATTTCTATCTTGTCTGATAACTAGCAAGTCATTTCCAATACCAATTTCTTAATTCATTTCAACAGATAGGTGGGAAAGCACCATTGTCTAATTTTTATTTCATTACCCCACAGTTTTATTTTAGTTATTATTGGCACATGATCTGAAATATTTATTGGATGTGTATCAAAACTTTCAATTAAATGTACATGTTCCTGTGAAATATAAGTTCTGTCTAGGGTAGCCTAGTTCTTGTATCTTGGGATACATAAATTCACTACGAACTCCTACTACTGAATTCACATCTTCCATGCCAAATATTTTCATAAATTTCTTCAGAAATCTACCTTCATTTGTTATATTTCCCTTCTAGGCCCCCCAGATACATCTTCACTACTGCAAAACAAACTCCAGTCCCCACCTATAAGTAATAATCCCTTCTGAAAGTTGATTATTTCTCCCAGAATTTTCTTAAGCTCCATTATAGCAGTTTTAGGTGGAATATAAATACATTCCAAAGTAATCTTCCTCCCTCGCCAGTAACTCCTTAGTACTACAAATCTACCATTATTATCTTTTTTTCCTCTGCTATCACTATCATATCAGAGCTTCTCTTGCAATTAATATAAATACTCCCATTTTCCTTTGTCTTAGATATTCTGCTGAATATCCATCCTGAAAACTTTTCTTTATCAAATTCTCATGCTCGGTTCTTTCCAGATGTGTCTCCTGTAGCATAACTATTTGCACTCTACATTTTTTAACATTGTTCACTCCTCTTTCTTTGTTGTATATATCTATGATACCATTTACATTTAAAAATAATATAAAAAGTGTTGTCATTACGTTAAGAAGTTATTTCCACCTGTTATATGTAACAGTTTGGCAGGTTGATCTTTTATACAGTTGTTTCTTGTCATATCCATTTGAACCTATGTCACACCTTAACAAAACTTTTTGTTTTAGTGAAAAACCTCAAACAATCAAAAAAAAAACACCCACCCAGAACACACCTGAAACCTATTAACTTAATTCTAACACACAAAACTATGTAGATGTTCAAATATTGAAGTTTAACCCTCCTAATAGGAGCAGTTTTCCCAGACTGACAGCCACAGTCACAAAGTTAGATTAACCTATAAGTAAGGTTATCCACACTAAGCCACATGGTACAGCCTGTGTGACTACTAAGTGCTGTCTTTGTCTTATCTTTATTCTTCTCTTAGATGGAAAAACACTTGAATACTTTCAGAAAACATTATCTCCTAGCCATTGAAAGAAAGTATTCTGTTTTATTGCCCCTTATCAGTTTATCTCCATGGAAACATGAGAACCACATACACGGTTGCCTGTACAAGCATGCATTTATTTGCTAGAGGAAATTATTATAGCAATAACCCACGCCTGGGTGTGGGTAATGCTGGATTTACCCACGGTTAGCGTGGTTTGGTCCCGAGGGCGAAGCCCGAGGGACCAAACAAAGCCAACCGTGGGTAAATACAGCATTACCCACACCCAGAAGTGGGTTATTGCTATTATACCATGACATTATTTAAGAAAAGAAACTATTACTTTTCTTAAATAATGGCATAGTATAATGCCTGTTTACTGCCCTTCTGCAGATGTCTGGCATCCGCGGCAGTTCTGATGTACTGTGCGCCTGCGCAGTACATCAGAGTTGTGAGCAAAAGCAACGGAGAAAGCAAGATCTCCGTTGCTTTTTTACTGTTTAGCTATGTTAAATGGGTTTAACATAGCGAGACAGCTTTAAAATAAGCAACGGAGATGTCCATTGCTTATTTTAAAACTGTCTCGCTATGTTAAACCCATTTAACATAGCAACAGTAAAAGCAACGGAGATCTTGCTTTCTCCGTTGCTTTTTAAAACCTGTCTCGCTATGTTCAATGGGTTTAGCATAGCGAGACAGCTTTAAAATAAGCAACGGAGATCTCCGTTGCTTATTTTAAAGCTGTCTCGCTATGTTAAACCCATTTAACATAGCGAGACAGTGTTTTAAAAGTAAAGTTATACTAATGGAAAAAAGTCCGGGCGACCGGACCTTTTTCCATTAGTATAACTCGATTTACAATGTGCACACTGGCCAATCAGCGTGCACATTTTGGGGGGGGTCATGGTATAATTTATTATATTCAGTGTTCTTTTTTATTCATTTGCTTTGCCTTAAAACTTGTTACTAAATCAAGCAAAATACCTTAATCTAGTCATTCCCCTATGCAACAGTAAGAAAAACACATACATTTTTCTTGTATCATGCTCTTTTGACTTGACTTTTTTTATTAACATTGTAGTGCCTACATTTCTTAAAACTGAGAGAGAAAGAAGGAAAAAAGAAGAAAAACAAGGGCACCTGTTTACTTTAGTTTCCCTATTACACTCAAAAATAACCAAGAAAGCTTTATTTTATAGTATGCAGATTATGTCACGCATTATTAAAATACTACTGTTAATAGCAACATTTTGTTTTACTTACAGTTAACTCATTTCCTTCATCTTCTCCTCTTCTAAATGTTCTTCCAAACAAGAACATGAAGTTGGGCATATACTTTGGAGTCCCCTACACATTTAACAAAGTCAAAAGTCCAATATTTCCAGGTTTTCTTGTTTTGTCATGTTTCACAATATAATTAGTGCTTTGTAATCCCACATTTATTTGTCAGTTTCCAAGTTGCTGGTTTTCTTCCTGTTGATCTCCATCTCCCAAATCCAGTCTCTGCTTCATTTCCAGTTTTCTTTCTCTCAAGCATTTTTCTTTGAAACATTGGGAAAAGTTTCTCTGGCACATTCTCTCTATGAGATTTGTTACTAGAAGAATAAGAAGTAGAATCTCCTTCTGTTTCATTGCTCACCTTTTGTGGGACAAACTTTTGTATATTCTCTTTAGCATGTTCTGCTTCAAAAAATATTTTGACCCTTCTGGAAAGAATATTCTGAAAATAGCAGCTTGAATCTCAGGCCTGCTTCTTGACATTCCCTGATTAGTGGTATAAATGTACTCCTCTTCTGCCTGGTGTAGAATGAGTAATAGTTTTTCACAAATACTCTACTTTCTCCCGCTTTTAGCACCTTGTCCTTCTTTCCAGTTTTATCAGAATCAACTCCTTCTGCTGCTAGGATTGCATCTTTACTATTATTGGTCCGGGTTGTTTTGTCATGGCCCTTTCAGTTAACAGCTCTTGCCTTGGAATACCAGTCCAGTAGCTTATTTGTGCTTTCATAAAATTAATACAGTCTGTTCCTTTCAATTTCTCTGGTACGGCAGAAAATCTTAGGTTTTCCCCATGTGTTCTGTCCTGTAATTCTACCACTTTTTGAAGTATCTGTTCTTGAGCAGTCTCATATTCAGCCAGCCTTTTCTTTATTTTGACCTCTGAGTTTTGCAGTTTTATCACCTCATCTGAATATCTGTTTAAAGCTTCTTCCATTTTCCAGCCTTTTGTTAATTGAGTTGATATACGTACATTTGACTTATTTTTTCTTCTAGGTTACTGGAAGTCATGTCTTGCACCAAAGCTGCAGCTTGCACTGCTTTTTGCTGAACAGTTGCAGAATTCTTCCCAGTCAGTGTTTTCTCCTCACCTTTTGTGATTGATTTTCTTTCAGGTTTTCTGAATTTCACTTTTGCTGGCATCCAAGCAGTACACTTACTAGCCAGTTACTGAAATGTAGCCAGAAAGATACGTTTTTTGGCTCTCTTTTCTGAGTTTCTCTTTTCACACTGGGAGAGATGAAATTAGGCTGTTACTCAGTGAGCAGCTATCTTGGAAGTCTGTGCTTCCTAAACTTGTATTATTAGAACACTTTATTAGCAAGATACGAGCTTTCACATGACAGCAAGATATTTTTCCACTTGCTTGTTTATGGAGATATTTACAGAAACATGAAAAATATGCTTGCTTAATTAGCAATATAAGTAATGAAAATCTCTACAGATGCATGATTTATAGTACAAATTTATGCCATGCAATAATTCCCAAGTCACTTGCTTTTGGAAGTATTGCTTACACATGAGAATACTGCACATCCTCATGATTACTAGCAAACAAAT